>NC_134705.1:45213270-45515770 GCF_043290135.1 Rhipicephalus microplus
TAAAACAGAACTGATGTGTGGTGTCCGGCGACGCTGACGCGAGCTGAGCACACACCAATTACGGCGACTTTTCCACCATCGGCCGTTCGGACCACAGGAGTTGGGCCAGGAGTAAGGACTTTCTTCAGCCGTGCTCTAAGGTCAGCGTTCATGATAGACACGTGTGCGCCAGTGTCAATGAGGGCTGTAGTAGGTACACCGTCGACGTCAACATTGATAAGGTTCTGATGTGCGGGCAAGGTCAGTAGAGGATTTTGGGATCGGGTCGGTATTGCAGCATCACCTCCAAGAGCTGCTCCCGTCAGTTTTCCGGAGGTGAACGCCGGAACGAGCTTGGGGACGGCGATCGGCGAGATGGGGGCGAGCGGGAGAAACGGCGTTGTGGCGAAGGGGAGCGGCTGGATCGGGGGCGCGAGGAATTCTCAGGCGTTAGCGGCTCTGTTTTCGGTGATGAGCGTGAATTCCAGACAGGTGGGCGATGGGGCGGAGGGTGAGGCCACGGAGCAGAGCTGGACCAAGCACGGCAGTGACGCGAAATGTGGCCTATACGACCGCAATTGAAGCATATCGGCCGGTCGTCTGGGGTGCGCCATACCGCCGGGTCGCGATAATGTGGGCTGGCAGAAAAACGTCGGTTGGGCGGAACAGTCACGGGTGGATTTGGTGTGGCGTAGTCTGGACGATGAATGGAGCAGACGTTTAAGCCGGCGTTGGCCAGTTCTTGCCTCACGACGGTCTGTATGAGAGAGACGGTGGCGTGATAGCTTTCGGAGTTGGGGGAGGCTGACACGAGTGGAGCTGCGGCTTCTATTTCCCGACGGACAATACGGACAACGTCACCGGGACTTTCCGTAGAAGGCAGGCGAGGGTCTTCGCATGTGGATGTTGCAGCCGTGTTTGGAAGCCGGGCAAACTGGTGGAGAACACGGCGGCTCTTCGCTTCTTCAAAGCGCCGGCATTCAGAAATAATGTCGTGGACCGTAGATGAATTCTTGAACACAAGAAGGTGAAAGGCGTCATCTGCTATGCCCTTAATAATATGGCCAACCTTATCGGCTTCGGACATCTGCGAGTCTACCTTGCGGCACAAAGCGAGCACGTCCTGAATGTACGTGAGGTATGATTCGGTACACGTCTGAACTCGACGTGCGAGCTCGTTTTGGGCGGCGCGTTGACTTCCCACAGGCCTGCCAAATAGCTCCCGGAGCTTTTGCTTGCATAACTCCCAGCTAGTCAGTTCTTCCTCGTGCGTCTCGTACCAGACCTTTGCGGTACCTCTGAGATAAAAAATCACGTTGGCCAGCATGAGCGTTGGATCCCATCGCATACGTACACCCACTCGTTCGTATGACTTCAGCCAGGCTTCTACGTCAATGCCATCAGTGCCAGAAAAGGTACCTGGATCTCTCGGGGGCTCCAAGATGAGGGTTGACGGTCCAGTTGGAGAAAGCACGGACGTAGTTGGAGAAGGCACGGTAGTCGGGGAAGGGTCGGCATTGTTGACTGCAGTCGCCATGGGGGAGACCACTAGGCGCCCGCTACGAAGCTCCGTTTTGCGTGAAGTGAGTACCCAGCACCTCCACCAATGATGTTACGGGAGAATAACTTTACTTTATAAAACGAGGAATAAACTCGGTGGTGGACAAGATGGCGCCCAGTTGGCTCACAGATCTGACAACATCGTCCTCCTCTTTGTCTTCTTCGTCGTTCTCATCCTACCGTTACAATATGTGAATTCAGAAGTGGGAGTGTCAGTCAGCGCCATCTATAAGCCAAGCGAGGAGTACGAAACACTCTTTTATGCGCATGTGTCGTGTCACGTAGCACGCGAACTTATTACGAGGGGACAGCTGATTATTTGTCCTTCGTATACAACCTAATGACACCAAGTCTGCCAGTACGAGACACTCGTTAATGAATAAAAGAAAGAAGTGTATACCTAAGGGCTCCTTTTTCCGTGTTTTGACACGATAATAATGAGATCTAACAGACAGTAATGCCATAGAATATACAGGGGAAGTTATTAGAACCAATAAATTGTAAATAAGAAGGAAAAGTGGGTGAAAAAATAACTAGCCGTGAGCAGGAATCGAACCTATGACCTTCGAATAACGCGTTCGATGCTCTAACCACTGAGCTCTCACAGCGGCTTTCCTCCATCCAATTTTTTGGGTATATATGTGAATTTAGAAGTGGTAGTGTCAGTCAGCGCCATCTATGAGCCAAGCAACGAGTGTGAAACACTCTTTTATGCGCATGTTTGGCGTCACGTAGCACGCAAACTTTTTACGAGTGGGCAGCTGTATAATAGTCCTTTGTATACAACCTAATGACACCAAGGCTGCCAGTATGACACCCTTGTTAATGAATAAGGGAAAGAGGTGTATACCTAAGGGCTCGTTTTTCCGTGTTTCGACACAATATTAATGAGATCTAACAGACAATAATGCCAAGGAATGTACAGGGGAAGTTATCAGAACCAATGGATGGTAAATAAGAAGAAAAGTGGGTGAAAAAATACCCGGCCGTGAGCAGTAATCGAACCTATGACCTTCAAATAACGTATTCGATGCTCTAACCACTGAGATATCACAGCGGTCTTCCCTTCATCAACATTTTGGGGTTTATATGTGAATTTAGAAGTGGGAGTGTCAGTCAGCGCCATCTATAGCTAAGCGACAAGTCTGAAACACTCTTTTATATGCATGTGTGGCATCACGTAGCACGCGAACTTATTACGACAGGGCAGCTGAATAATAGTCCTTCGTATACAACCTAATGACACCAAGCCTGCCAGTACGAGACCCTCGTTTATGCATAAGGGAAAGAAGTGTATACCTAAGGGCTCGTTTTTTCGTGTTTTGTCACGATATTAACGATATATAACAGACAATAATGCCATATAATGTACAGGGGAAGTTATTAGAACGAAGGGAATATAAATAAGACGAAAGAAAGGTGGATAAAAAATAACTAGCCGTGAACAGGAATCGAACCTATGACCTTCGAGTAACGCGTTCAATGCTCTAACCACTGAGATATCACAGCTGCCTTCCCTTCATCCACGTTTTGGGGTTTATATGTGAATTTAGAAGTAGGAGTGTCAGTCAGCGCCATCAATGAGCCAAGTGACGAGTGTGAAACACTCTTTTATGCGCATGTGTGGCGTCACGTAGTACATGAACTTATTACGAGTGGGCAGCTGATTAATAGTCCCTCGTATACAACCTAATCACACCAAGGCGGCCAGTATGACACCCTTGTTATTGAATAAGCGAAAGAAGTGTATACCTAACGGCTCGTTTTCCGTGTTTTGACACAATATTAATGAGATCTAACAGACAATAATGCCAAGGAATGTACAGGGGAAGTTATTATAACCAATGGATGGTAAATAAGAAGAAAAGTGGGTGAAAAAATACACGGCCGTGAGCAGTAATCGAACCTATGACCTTCAAATAACGTATTCGATGCTCTAGCCATTGAGATATCACAGCGGCCATTCCTTCATCCACTTTTTTGGGTTTATATGTGAATTTAGAAGTGGGAGTGTCTGTCAGCGCCATCTATAAGTTAAGCGACGAGTGTGAAACACTCTTTTATGTGCATGTGCGGCGTCACGTAGCATGCGAACATATTACGAGAGGGCAGCTGATTATTAGTCCTTCGTATACAACCTAATGACACCAAGTCTGCCAGTACGAGACCCTCCTTTTATGAATAAGAGAAAGAAGTGTATACCTGAGGGCTCGTTTTTTCGTGTTTTGTCACGATATTAAAGATATCTAACAGACAATAATGATATAGAATGTACAGGGGAAGTTATTAGAATGAATGGAATGTAAATAAGAAGAAAGAAAGGTGGATGAAAAAATAACTAGCCGTGAGCAGGAATTGATCCTATGATCTTCGAATAACGCGTTCGATGCTCTAACCACTGAGATATCACAGCGGCTTTCCCTTCATGCACATTTCGGGGTTTATATGTGCATTTAGAAGTAGGAGTTTCAGTCAGCGCCACCTATACGCCAAGCGACGAGTGTGAAACACTCTATATGCGCATGCGTGGCGTCACGTATCACGTGAACTTATTCCGAGCGGGCAGCTGAATAATAGTCCCTCGTATACAACCTATTGACACCAAGTCTGCCAGTACGAGACCCTCGTTAATGAATAAGGGAAAGAGGTGTATACCAAAGGGCTCGTTTTTCCGTGTTTTGACACATTATTAATAAGATCTAACAGACAATAACGCCAAGGTATGTACAGGGGAAGTTATTCGAACCAATGGAATGTAAATAAAAAGAAAGAAAAGCGGGTGAAAAAAAAACCCGGCTGTGAGCTGTAATCGAACCTATGACCTTCAAATAACGCGATCGATGCTCTAACCAATGAGATATCAAGGCAGCCTTCCCTCCATCCACTTTTTTGGGTTTATGTGTGAATTTAAAAGTGGGAGTGTCAGTCAGCGCCATCTATAAGCTAAGCGACGAGTGTGAAACACTTTTTTATGCGCATGTGTGGTGTCACGTAGCACGGGAACTTATTACGAGGGGGCAGCTGATTAATAGTCCCTCGTATAAAACCTGTTGACACCAAGTCTGCCAGTACGAGACCCTCGTTTATGAATAAGGGAAAGAAGTGTGTACCTAAGGGCTTATTTTTCCGTGTTTTGTCACAATATTACTAATATCTAAGAGACAATAATGCCATAGAATGTACAGGGGAAGTTATTAGATTGAATGGAATGTAAATAAAAAGAAAGAAAGGTGGATGAAAAAATAACTAGCCGTGAGGAGGTATCGAACCTAATACCTTCGAATAACGCGTTCGATGCTCTAACCACTGAGCTATCACAGCTGCCTTCCCTCCATAGACTTTTCTGGGCTTATATGTGCATTTACAAAGAGGAGTTTCAGTCAGCGCCGTCTATAAGCCAAGCGACGAGTGTGAAACACTCTATATGCGCATGTGTGGCGTCACGTATCATGTGAACCTATTACGAGCGGGCAGCTGATTAATAGTCCCTCGTATACAACCTATTGACACCAAGGCTGCCAGTACGAGACACTCATTTATGAATAAGGGAAAGAAGTGTTTACCTAAGGGCTGGTTTTTCTGTGTTTTGACACAATAATAATGAGATCTAACAGACAATAATGCCAAGGAATGTACAGGGGAAGTTATTAGAACCAGTGGAATGTAATTAAGAAGAAAGAAAAGTGGGTGAAAAAATACCCGGCCGTGAGCAGTAATCGAACCTATGACCTTCAAATAACGCGTTCGATGCACTAACGAATGAGATATCACAGCGGCCTTCCCTCCATCCACTTTTTTAGGTTTATATGTGAATTTAGAAGTGGGAGTGTTAGTCAGCGCCATCTATATGCCAAGCGACGAGTGTGAAACACTCTTTTATGCGCATGTTTTGCGTCACGTATCACGCGAACTTATTACGAGTGGGCAACTGAATAATAGTCCCTCGTATACAACCTACTGACACCAATTCTGCCATATGACACCCTCGTTAATGAATAAGGGGTAGAGGTGTATTCCTAAGAGCTCGTTTTTTCGTTTTTTTGACACTATAATAATGAGATCTAAGAGACTGTAATGCCAAATAATATACAGGGGAAGTTATTAGAACCAATCGAATGTAAATAAGAAGAAAGAAAGGTGGGTGAAAAAATAACTTGCCGTGAGCAGGAATCGAGCCTACGACCTTCGAATAACGCATTTGATGCTCTAACTACTGAGCTATCACAGCGGCCTTCCCTGCATCCACCTTTTTGGGTTTAAATGTGAATTTAGAAATAGGAGTGTAAGCCAGTGCCCTCTAAGGGCCAAGCGACGAGTGTGAATCACTCTTTTATGCGCATGTGTGGCGTCACGTAGCACGTGAACTTATTACGAGCGGGCAGCAGATTATTAGTCCCTCGTTTACAACCTAATGACACCGAGTCTGCCAGTACGAGACCCTCGTTAATGAATAAGGGAAAGAAGTGTAAACGCAAGGGCTCGTTTTTCCGTGTTTTGACACAATAATAATGAGATCTGACAGACAATAACGCCAAGGAATGTACAGGGGAAGTTATTAGAACCAATTGAATGTAAATAAGAAGAAAGAAAAATGGGTGAAAAAATACCCGGCCGTGAGCAGTAATCCAACCTATGACCTTCAAATAACGCGTTCGATGCTCTCACCATTGATATATCGAAGCGGCCTTCCCTCCATCCACTTTTTTGGTTTTATATGTAAATTTAGAAGTGGGAGTGTCAGTCAGCGCCATCTATAAGTTAAGCGACGAGTGTGAAACAATCTTTTATGTGCATGTGCGGCGTCACGTAGCACGCGAACTTATTACGAGAGGGCAGCTTATTAATAGTCCTTCGTATACAACCTAATGACACCAAGTCTGCCAGTACGAGACCCTCGTTTATGAATAAGGGATAGAAGTGTATACCTAAGGGCTCGTTTTTCTGTTTTTGTCACGATATTACTGATATCTAACAGACAATAATGCCATAGAATGTACAGGGGAAGTTATTAGAACGAATAGAATGTAAATAACAAGAAAGAAAAGTGGATGAAAAAATACCCGGCCGTGAGCAGTAATCGAACCTATGACCTTGAAATAACGCGTTCGATGCTCTAACCACTGAGATATCGCAGCGGCCTTCCCTTCATCCACTTTTTGGGGTTTATATGTGAATTTAGATGTAGGAGTGTCAGTCAGCGCCATCTATAAGCCAAGTGACGAGTGTGTAACACTCTTTTATGCGCATGTGTGGCGTCACGTAGAACTTGAACTCATTACGAGAGGGAAGCTTAATAATAGTCCCTCGTATACAACCTAATTACACTAAGTCTGCAAGTACGAGACCCTAGTTTATGAATAAGGGAAAGAAGTGTATCTGAAGGGCTCGTTTTTCCATGTTTTGACACAATCTAATGAGATCTAACAGACAATAATGCCAAGGAATGTACAGGAAAAGTTATTAGAACCAATGAAATGTAAATAAGAAGAAAGAAAAGTGGGTGAAAAAATAACCGGCCGTGAGCAGTAATCGAACCTATGACCTTGAAATAACGCGTTCGATGCTCTAACTATTGAGATATCACAGCGGCTTTCCCTCCATCCACTTTTTTGGGTTTATATGTGAATTTAGAAGTGGGAGAGTCACTCAGCGCCATCTATAAGCTAAGCGACGAGTGTGAAACACTCTTTTATGTGCATGTGTGGCGGCACGTAGCACACGAATTTAATACGAGAGGGCAGCTGATTAATAGTCCTTCGTATACAACCTAATGACACCAAGTCTGCCAGTACGAGACCCTCGTTTATGAATGAGGGAAAGAAGTGTATACCTAAGGGCTCGTTTTTCCGTGTTTCGTCACGATATTTACGGTATCTAACAGACAATAATGCCATATAATGTAGAGGGGAAGTTATTAGAACGAATGGATTGTAAATAAGAAGAAAGAAAGGTGGATGAAAAAATAACTAGCCGTGAGCAGGAATCGAACCTATGACCTTCGAATAACGCGTTCGATTCTCTAACCCCTGAGCTATCACAGCGGCCTTCCCTCCATACACTTTTCTGGGTTTATATGTGCATTTAGAAGTAGGAGTTTCAGTCAACGCCGTCTATAAGCCAAGCGACGAGTGTGAAACAATCTATATGCGCATGTGTGGCGTCACGAATCACGTGAACTTATTACGAGAGGACAGCTGATTAATAGTCCTTCGTATACAACCTAATGACACCAAGTCTGCCAGTACGAGACCCTCGTTTATGCTTAGGGGAAAGAAGTGTTTACCTAAGGGCTCGTTTTTTCGTGTTTTGTCACGATATTAACGATATCTAACAGACAATAATGCCATATAATGTACATGGGAAGTAATTAGAACCAATGAACTGTAAATAAGAAGAAAGAAATGTGGATGAAAAAATAACTAGCCGTGAGCAGGAATCGAACCTATGACCTTGGAATAACACGTTTGATGATCTAACCACTGAGATAACACAGAGGCCTTGCTTCCATCCACTTTTTTGGGTTTATGTGTGAATTTAGAAGTGGGAGTGTCAGTCAGCGCCATCTATAAGCTAAGCGACGAGTGCAAACACTCTTATATGTGCATGTGTGGCGTCACGTAGCATAGCACGCGAACTTATAACGAGAGGGCAGCTGATTATTTGTCCTTCGTATACAACCTAATGACACCAAGTCTGCCAGTACGAGACCTTCGTTCATGAATAAGGGAAAGAAGTGCATACCTAAGGGCTCGTTTTTCCGTGTTTTGTCACGATATTACTGATATCTAAGAGACAATGATGCCATAGAATGTACAGGGGAAGTTATTAGAATGAGTGTAATGTAAGTAAGAAGAAAGAAAGGTGGATGAAAAAATGACTAGCCGTGAGTAGGAGTGGAACCTATGACCTTCGAAAACGCGTTCGATGCTCTAACCACTGAGATATCACAGCGGCCTTCCCTCCGTACACTTTTCTTGGTTTATATGCGCCTTTAGAAGAAGGAGTTTCAGTCAGCGCCGTCTATAAGCCAAGCGACGAGTGTGAAACACTCTATATGCGCATGTGTGGCGTCACGTATCAGGTGAACTTATTACGAGTGGGCAGCTGATTAACAGTCCCTCGTATACAACCTATTGACACCAAGGGTGCCAGTACGAGACCCTCGTTAATGAGTAAGGGAAAGAGGTGTATACCAATGGGTTTGTTTTTCCGTGTTTTGACACAATAATAACGAGATCTAACAGACAGTGATGCCAAGGAATGTACAGGGGAAGTTATTAGAACCAATGGAATGTAAATAAGAAGAAAGAAAGGTGGGTGAAAAATAAATAGCCGTGAGCAGGAATCGAACGTATGACCTTGGAATAACGCGTTCGATGCTCTAACCACTGAGATATCACAGCGGCCTTCCCTTCATCCACTTTTTGGGGTTTATATGTGAAATTAGAAGTAGGAGTGTCAGTCAGCGCCATCTATAAGTTAAGCGACGAGTGTGAAACACTCTTTTATGTGCATGTGCGGCGTCACGTAGCACGCGAACTTATTACGAGAGGGCAGCTGATTAATCGTCCTTCGTATACAACCTAATGACACCAAGTCTGCCAGTACGAGACCCTCGTTTATGAATATGGGATAGAAGTGTATACCTAAGGGCTCGTTTTTCCGTGTTTTGTCACGATATCACTGATATCTTCCAGACAATAATGCCATAGAATGTACAGGGGAAGTTATTAGAACGAATGGAATGAAATAAGAAGCAAGAAAGGTGGTTGAAAAAATAAGTAGCCATGATCAAGAATTGAACCTTTAACCTTCGAATAACGCGTTCGATGCTCTAACCACTGAGATATCACAGCGGCCTTCCCTCCATCCACTTTTTTGGGTTTATATGTGAATTCAGAAGTGGGAGTGTCAGTCAGCGCCATCTATAAGCCAAGCGAGGAGTACGAAACACTCTTTTATGCGCATGTGTCGTGTCACGTAGCACGCGAACTTATTACGAGGGGACAGCTGATTATTTGTCCTTCGTATACAACCTAATGACACCAAGTCTGCCAGTACGAGACACTCGTTAATGAATAAAAGAAAGAAGTGTATACCTAAGGGCTCCTTTTTCCGTGTTTTGACACGATAATAATGAGATCTAACAGACAGTAATGCCATAGAATATACAGGGGAAGTTATTAGAACCAATAAATTGTAAATAAGAAGGAAAAGTGGGTGAAAAAATAACTAGCCGTGAGCAGGAATCGAACCTATGACCTTCGAATAACGCGTTCGATGCTCTAACCACTGAGCTCTCACAGCGGCTTTCCTCCATCCAATTTTTTGGGTATATATGTGAATTTAGAAGTGGTAGTGTCAGTCAGCGCCATCTATGAGCCAAGCAACGAGTGTGAAACACTCTTTTATGCGCATGTTTGGCGTCACGTAGCACGCAAACTTTTTACGAGTGGGCAGCTGTATAATAGTCCTTTGTATACAACCTAATGACACCAAGGCTGCCAGTATGACACCCTTGTTAATGAATAAGGGAAAGAGGTGTATACCTAAGGGCTCGTTTTTCCGTGTTTCGACACAATATTAATGAGATCTAACAGACAATAATGCCAAGGAATGTACAGGGGAAGTTATCAGAACCAATGGATGGTAAATAAGAAGAAAAGTGGGTGAAAAAATACCCGGCCGTGAGCAGTAATCGAACCTATGACCTTCAAATAACGTATTCGATGCTCTAGCCATTGAGATATCACAGCGGCCTTTCCTTCATCCACTTTTTTGGGTTTATATGTGAATTTAGAAGTGGGAGTGTCAGTCAGCGCCATCTATAAGCTAAGCGACGAGTGTGAAACACTCTTTTATGTGCATGTGTGGCGTCACGTAGCACGCGAACTTATTACGACAGGGCAGCTGAATAATAGTCCTTCGTATACAACCTAATGACACCAAGCCTGCCAGTACGAGACCCTCGTTTATGCATAAGGGAAAGAAGTGTATACCTAAGGGCTCGTTTTTTCGTGTTTTGTCACGATATTAACGATATATAACAGACAATAATGCCATATAATGTACAGGGGAAGTTATTAGAACGAAGGGAATATAAATAAGACGAAAGAAAGGTGGATAAAAAATAACTAGCCGTGAACAGGAATCGAACCTATGACCTTCGAGTAACGCGTTCAATGCTCTAACCACTGAGATATCACAGCTGCCTTCCCTTCATCCACGTTTTGGGGTTTATATGTGAATTTAGAAGTAGGAGTGTCAGTCAGCGCCATCAATGAGCCAAGTGACGAGTGTGAAACACTCTTTTATGCGCATGTGTGGCGTCACGTAGTACATGAACTTATTACGAGTGGGCAGCTGATTAATAGTCCCTCGTATACAACCTAATGACACCAAGGCTGCCAGTATGACACCCTTGTTATTGAATAAGCGAAAGAAGTGTATACCTAACGGCTCGTTTTCCGTGTTTTGACACAATATTAATGAGATCTAACAGACAATAATGCCAAGGAATGTACAGGGGAAGTTATTATAACCAATGGATGGTAAATAAGAAGAAAAGTGGGTGAAAAAATACACGGCCGTGAGCAGTAATCGAACCTATGACCTTCAAATAACGTATTCGATGCTCTAGCCATTGAGATATCACAGCGGCCATTCCTTCATCCACTTTTTTGGGTTTATATGTGAATTTAGAAGTGGGAGTGTCAGTCAGCGCCATCTATAAGCTAAGCGACGAGTGTGAAACACTCTTTTATGTGCATGTGTGGCGTCACGTAGCACGCGAACTTATCACGACAGGGCAGCTGAATAATAGTCCTTCGTATACAACCTAAGGACACCAAGCCTGGCAGTACGAGACCCTCGTTTATGCATAAGGGAAAGGAGTGTATACCTAAGGGCTCGTTTTTTCGTGTTTTGTCACGATATTAACGATATACAACAGACAATAATGCCATAAATTGTACAGGGGAAGTTATTACAACGAAGGGAATGTAAATAAGAAGAAAGAAAGGTGGATAAAAAATAACTAGCCGTGAACAGGAATCGAACCTATGACCTTCGAGTAACGCGTTCAATGCTCTAACCACTGAGATATCACAGCTGCCTTCCCTTCATCCACTTTTTGGGGTTTATATGTGAATTTAGAAGTAGGAGTGTCAGTCAGCGCCATCAATGAGCCAAGTGACGAGTGTGAAATACTCTTTTATGCGCATGTGTGGCGTCACGTAGTACATGAACTTATTACGAGTGGGCAGCTGATTAATAGTCCCTCGTATACAACCTAATGACACCAAGGCTGCCAGTATGACACCCTTGTTATTGAATAAGGGAAAGAAGTGTATACCTAACGGCTCGTTTTCTGTGTTTTGACACAATATTAATGAGATCTAACAGAAAATAATGCCAAGGAATGTACAAGAGAAGTTATTAGAACCAATCGAATGTAAATAAGAAGAAAGAAAGGTGGGTGAAAAAAAATAGCCGTGAGCAAGAATCGAACCTATGACCTTGAAATAACGCGTTCGATGCTCTAGCCACTGAGATATCACAGCGGCCTTCCCTCCATCTACTTTTTTGGGTTTATATGTGAATTTAGAAGTGGGAGTGTCAGTCAGCGCCATCTGTAAGCCATGCAACGAGTGTGACACACTCTTTATTGCGCATATGTGGCGTCACGTAGCACGCGAAGTTATTACGAGTGGGCAGCTGATTATTAGTGCCTCGTGTACAACCTAATGACACCAAGTCTGCCAGTATGACACCCTCGTTAATGAAAAAGGAAAGAGGTGTATACCAAAGGGCTCGTTTTTCCGTGTTTAGACACAATAATAAGGAGATCTAACAGACAGTGATGCCAAGGAATGTACAGGGGGAGTTATTAGAACCAATGGAATGTAAATAAGAAGAAAGAAAGGTGGGTGAAAAATAACTAGCCGTGAGCAGGAATCGAAACTATGACCTTGGAATAACGCGTTCGATGCTCTAACCACTGAGATATCGCAGCGGTATTCCCTCCATCCACGTTTTTGGGTTTATATGTGAATTTAGAAGTGGGAGTTTCAGTCAGCGCCTTTTATAAGCCAAGCGACGAGTGTGAAACACTCTATATGCGCATGTGTGGCGTCACGTATCACGTGAACTTTTTACGAGCGGGCAGCTGATTAGTAGTCCCTCGTATACAACCTATTGACACCAAGTCTGCCAGTACGAGACCCTCGTTACTGAATAAAAGAAAGAAGTGTATACCTAAGGGCTCGTTTTCCGTTTTTTTGACACAATAATAATGAGATATAACTAACAGTAATGCCAAGGAATGTACAGGGGAAGTTAATATAACCAATGAATTGTTAATAGGAAGAAAGAAAGGTGGGTGAAAAAAACTAGCCGTGAGCAGGAATCAAACCTATGACCTTGGAATAACGCATTCAATGCTCTAACCCCTGAAATATCACAGCGGCCTTCCCTCTATCCACTTTTTTAGGTTTATATGTGAATTTAGAAGTGGGAGTGTTAGTCAGCGCCATCTATAAGCCAAGCGACGAGTGTGAAACACTCTTTTATGCGCATGTGTGGCGTCACGTAGCACGTGAACTTATTACGAGTGGGCAGCTGAATAATAGTCCCTCGTATACAACCTAATGACACCAATTCTGCCAGTATGACACCCTCGTTAATGAATAAGGGAAATAGGTGTATACCTAAGGGCTCGTTTTTTCGGTTTTTCGTCACAATAATAATGAGATCTAACAGACTGTAATGCCAAAAAATGTAAAGGGGAAGTTATTAGAACCAATGGAATGTAAATAAGAAGAAAGAAAGGTGGGTTAAAAAATAACTTGCCGTGAGCAGGAATCGAGGCTACGATCTTCGAATAACGCATTTGATGCTCCAACTACTGAGCTATCACAGCGGCCTTCCCTCCATCCACCTTTTTGGGTTTAATTGTGAATTTAGAAATAGAAGTGTAAGCCAGTGCCCTCTATAGGCCCGGCGACGAGTGTGAATCACTCTTTTATGCGCATGTGTGGCGTCACGTAGCACGTGAACTTATTACGAGCGGGCAGCTGATTATTAGTCCCTCGTTTACAACCTAATGACACCGAGTCTGCCAGTACGAGACCCTCCTTAATGAATAAGGGAAAGAAGTGTAAACCCAAGGGCTCGTTTTTCTGTGTTTTACACAATATTAATGAGATCTAACAGACAGTAACGTCAAGGAATGTACAGGGGCAGTTATTAGAACCAATGGAAGTAAATAGGAAGAAAGAAAGGTGGGTGAAAATATATCCAGCCGTGAGCTGGAATCGAACCTACGATCTTCGAATAATGCGTTCGATGCTCTACCCACTGAGCTATCACGGCGGCCTTCACTCCATTCACTTTTTGGGTCTATAGGTGAATTTGAAGTAGGAGTGTCAGTCAGTGCCATCTATAAGCCAAGCGACAAGTGTGAAACACTCTTTTATGCGCATGTGTGGCGTCACGTATCACGTGAACCGATTACGAGCGGGCAGCTGATTAATAGTCCCTCGTATACAACCTATTGACACCAAGTCTGCCAATACGAGACCCTCGTTAATGAATAAGGGAAAGAGGTGTGTATCAAAGGGCTCCTTTTTCCGTGTTTTGACACAATAATAATGAGATCTGACAGACAATAACGCCAAGGAATGTACAGGGGAAGTTATTAGAACCAATGGATTGTAAATAAGAAGAAAGTAAAATGGGTGAAAAAATACCCGGCCGTGAGCAGTAATCCAACCTATGACCTTCAAATAACGCGTTCGATGCTCTAACCATTGATATATGAAAGCGGCCTTCCCTTCATCCACTTTTTTGGGTTTATATTGTAATTTAGAAGTGGGAGTGTCAGTCAGCGCCATCTATAAGCTAAGCGACGAGTGTGAAACACTCTTTTATGTGCATGTGTGGCGTCACGTAGCACGCGAACTTATTACGACAGGGCAGCTGAATAATAGTCCTTCGTATACAACCTAATGACACCAATCCTGCCAGTACGAGACCCTCGTTTATGCATAAGGGAAAGAAGTGTATACCTAAGGGCTCGTTTTTTTGTGTTTTGTCACGATATTAACGATATATAACAGACAATAATGCCATATAATGTACAGGGGAAGTTATTAGAACTAAGGAAATGTAAATAAGAAGAAAGATAGGTGGATAAAAAATAACTAGCCGTGAACAGGAATCGAACCTATGACCTTCGAGTAACGCGTTCAATGCTCTAACCACTGAGATATCACAGCTGCCTTCCCTTCATCCACTTTTTGGGGTTTATATGTGAATTTAGAAGTAGGAGTGTCAGTCAGCGCCATCAATGAGCCAAGTGACGAGTGTGAAACACTCTTTTATGCGCATGTGTGGCGTCACGTAGTACATGAACTTATTACGAGTGGGCAGCTGATTAATAGTCCCTCGTATACAACCTAATGACACCGAGGCTGCCAGTATGACACCCTTGTTATTGAATAAGGGAAAGAAGTGTATACCTAACGGCTCGTTTTCCGTGTTTTGACACAATATTAATGAGATCTAACAGAAAATAATGCCAAGGAATGTACAAGGGAAGTTATTAGAACCAATCGAATGTAAATAAGAAGAAAGAAAGGTGGGTGAAAAAAAATTAGCCGTGAGCAAGAATCGAACCTATGACCTTGAAATAACGCGTTCGATGCTCTAGCCACTGAGATATCACAGCGGCCTTCCCTCCATCTACTTTTTGGGTTTATATGTGAATTTAGAAGTGGGAGTGTCAGTCAGCGCCATCTGTAAGCCATGCAACGAGTGTGACACACTCTTTATTGCGCATATGTGGCGTCACGTAGCACGCGAAGTTATTACGAGTGGGCAGCTGATTATTAGTGCCTCGTGTACAACCTAACGACACCAAGTCTGCCAGTATGACACCCTCGTTAATGAAAAAGGAAAGAGGTGTATACCAAAGGGCTCGTTTTTCCGTGTTTAGACACAATAGTAAGGAGATTTAACAAATAGTGATGCCAAGGAATGTACAGGGGGAGTTATTAGAACCAATGGAATGTAAATAAGAAGAAAGAAAGGTGGGTGAAAAAAACTAGCCGTGAGCAGGAATCAAGTCTATGACCTTGGAAAAACGCATTCAATGCTCTAACCACTGAAATATCACAGCGGCCTTCCCTCTATCCACTTTTTTAGGTTTATATGTGAATTTAGAAGTGGGAGTGTTAGTCAGCGCCATATATAAGCCAAGCGACGAGTGTGAAACACTCTTTTATGCGCATGTGTGGCGTCACGTAGCACGTGAAGTTATTACGAGTGAGCAGCTGAATAATAGTCCCTCGTATACAACCTAATGACACCAATTCTGCCAGTATGACACACTCGTTAATGAATAAGGGAAATAGGTGTTTACCTAAGGGCTCGTTTTTTCGTTTTTTTGACACAATAATAATGAGATCTAACAGACTGTAATGCCAAAAAAATGTAAAGGAGAAGTTATTAGAACCAATGGAATGTAAATAAGAAGAAAGAAAGGTGGGTGAAAAAATAACTTGCCGTGAGGAGGAATCGAGCCTACGACCTTCGAGTAACGCATTTGATGCTCTAACTACTGAGCTATCACAGCGGCCTTCCCTCCATCCACCTTTTTGGGTTTAATTGTGAATTTAGAAATAGGAGTGTAAGCCAGTGCCCTCTATAGGCCCGGCGACGAGTGTGAATCACTCTTTTATGCGCATGTGTGGCGTCACGTAGCACGTGAACTTATTACGAGCGGGCAGCTGATTATTAGTCCCTCGTTTACAACCTAATGACACCAAGTCTGCCAGTACGAGACCCTCGTTAATGAATATGGGAAAGAAGTGTAAACCTAAGGGCTCGTTTTTCTGTGTTTTTACACAATATTAATGAGATCTAACAGACAGTAACATCAAGGAATGTACAGGGGCAGTTATTAGAACCAATGGAAGTAAATAGGAAGAAAGAAAGGTGGGTGAAAATATATCCAGCCGTGAGCAGGAATCGAAACTATGACCTTGGAATAACGCGTTCGATGCTCTAACCACTGAGATATCGCAGCGGTATTCCCTCCATCCACGTTTTTGGGTTTATATGTGAATTTAGAAGTGGGAGTTTCAGTCAGCGCCTTTTATAAGCCAAGCGACGAGTGTGAAACACTCTATATGCGCATGTGTGGCGTCACGTATCACGTGAACTTTTTACGAGCGGGCAGCTGATTAGTAGTCCCTCGTATACAACCTATTGACACCAATTCTGCCAGTATGACACCCTCGTTAATGAATAAGGGAAATAGGTGTATACCTAAGGGCTCGTTTTTTCGGTTTTTCGTCACAATAATAATGAGATCTAACAGACTGTAATGCCAAAAAATGTAAAGGGGAAGTTATTAGAACCAATGGAATGTAAATAAGAAGACCGAAAGGTGGGTTAAAAAATAACTTGCCGTGAGCAGGAATCGAGGCTGCGACCTTCGAATAACGCATTTGATGCTCTAACTACTGAGCTATCACAGCGGCCTTCCCTCCATCCACCTTTTTGGGTTTAAATGTGAATTTAGAAATAGAAGTGTAAGCCAGTGCCCTCTATAGGCCCGGCGACGAGTGTGAATCACTCTTTTATGCGCATGTGTGGCGTCACGTATCACGTGAACCTATTACGAGCGGGCAGCTGATTAATAGTCCCTCGTATACAACCTATTGACACCAAGTCTGCCAGTACGAGACCCTCGTTAATGAATAAGGGAAAGAGGTGTGTATCAAAGGGCTCGTTTTTCCGTGTTTTGACACAATAATAATGAGATCTGACAGACAATAACGCCAAGGAATGTACAGAGGAAGTTATTAGAACCAATGGATTGTAAGTAAGAAGAAAGAAAAATGTGTGAAAAAATACCCGGCCATGAGCAGTAATCCAACCTATGACCTTCAAATAACGCGTTCGATGCTCTAACCATTGATATATCAAAGCGGCCTTCCCTCCATCCACTTTTTTGGGTTTATATGTGAATTTAGAAGTGGGAGTGTCAGTCAGCGCCATCTATAAGTTAAGCGACGAGTGTGAAACAATCTTTTATGTGCATGTGCGGCGTCACGTAGCACGCGAACTTATTACGAGAGGGCAGCTTATTAATAGTCCTTCGTATACAACCTAATGACACCAAGTCTGCCAGTACGAGACCCTCGTTTATGAATAAGGGATAGAAGTGTATACCTAAGGGCTCGTTTTTCTGTTTTTGTCACGATATTACTGATATCTAACAGACAATAATGCCATAGAATGTACAGGAGAAGTTATTAGAACGAATGGAATGAAATAAGAAGAAAGAAAGGTGGATGAAAAATTAACTAGTCGTGAGCAGAAATCGAACCTATGACCTTCAAATAACGCGTTCGATGCTCTAACCACTGTGCTATCACTTTGGGCTTTCTCCATACACTTTTCTGGGTTTATATGTGCATTTAGAAGTAGGAGTTTCAGTCAGCGCCATCTATAAGCCAAGCGACGAGTGCGAAACACTCCATATGCGCATGCGTGGCGTCACGTATCACGTGAACTTATTCCGAGCGGGCAGCTGAATAATAGTCCCTCGTATACAACCTATTGACACCAAGTCTGCCTGTACAAGACCCTCGGTAATGAATAAGGGAAAGAGGTGTATACCAAAGGGCTCGTTTTTCCGTGTTTTGACACAATAATAATGGGATATAACAGACAGTGATGCCAAGGAATGTACAGAGGAAGTTATTAGAACAAATGAAATGTAAATAGGAAAAAAGAGAGTCGAGTGAAAAATAACTAGCCGTGAGCAGGAATCGAACCTATGATCTTGGAATAACGCGTTCGATGCTCTACTCACTGAGATATCACAGCGGCCTTCCCTTCATCCACTTTTTTGGGTTTATATGTGAATTCAGAAGTGGGAGTGTCAGTCAGCGCCATCTATAAGCCAAGCGAGGAGTGTTAACACTCTTTTATGCGCATGTGTGGTATCACGTAGCACGCGAACTTATTACGAGAGGGCAGCTGATTATTAGTCCCTCGTATACAACCTAATGACACTAAGTCTGCCAGTACGAGACCCTAGTTTATGAATAAGGGAAAGAAGTGTATACCGAAGGGCTCGTTTTTCCGTGTTTTGACACAATATAGCGAGATCTAACAGACAATAATGCCAAGGAATGTACAGGAGAAGTTAATAAAACCAATGGAATGTAAATAAGAAGAAAGAAAATTGGGTGAAAAAATACCCGGCCGTGAGCAGTAATCGAACCTATGACCTTCAAATAACGCGTTCGATGCTCTAACCATTGAGATATCACAGCGGCCTTCCCTCCATCCACTTTTTTGGGTTTATATGTGAATTTAGAAGTGGGAGAGTCACTCAGCGCCATCTATAAGCTAAGCGACGTGTGTGATACATTCTTTTATGTGCATGTGTGGCGGCACGTAGCACGCGAATTTAATACGAGAGGGCAGCTGATTATTATACCTTTGTGTACAACCTAATGACACCAAATCTGCCAGTACGAGACCCTAGTTTATGAATAGGGGAAAGAAGTGTATACCGAAGGGCTCGTTTTTTCGTTTTTTTGACACAATAATAATGAGATCTAACAGACTGTAATTCCAAGGAATGTACAGGGGAAGTTATTAAAACCAATCGAATGTAAATAAGAAGAAAGAAAGGTGGGTGAAAAAATAACTTGCCGTGAGCAGGAATTGAGCCTACGACCTTCGAATAACGCATTTGATGCTCTATATACTGAGCTATCACAGCGGCCTTCCCTCCATCCACCTTTTTGGGTTTAAATGTGAATTTAGAAATAGGAGTGTAAGCCAGTGCCCTCTAAGGGCCAAGCCACGAGTGTGAATCACTATTTTATGCGCATGTGTGGCGTCACGTAGCACGTGAACTTATTACGAGCGGGCAGCTGATTATTAGTCCCTCGTTTACAACCTAATGACACCGAGTCTGCCAGTACGAGACCCTCGTTGATGAATAAGGGAAAGAAGTGTAAACCCAAGGGCTCGTTTTTCTGTGTTTTTACATAATATTAATGAGATCTAACAGACAGTAATGTCAAGGAATGTACAGGGGCAGTTATTAAAACCAATGGAAGTAAATAAAAAGAAAGAAAATTGTGTGAAAAAATACCCGGCCATGAGCAGTAATCCAACCTATGACCTTCAAATAACGCGTTCGATGCTCTAACCATTGATATATCAAAGCTGCCTTCCCTCCATCCACTTTTTTGGGTTTATATGTGAATTTAGAAGTGGGAGTGTCAGTCAGCGCCATCTATAAGTTAAGCGACGAGTGTGAAACAATCTTTTATGTGCATGTGCGGCGTCACGTAGCACGCGAACTTATTACGAGAGGGCAGCTTATTAATAGTCCTTCGTATACAACCTAATGACACCAAGTCTGCCAGTACGAGACCCTCGTTTATGAATAAGGGATAGAAGTGTATACCTAAGGGCTCGTTTTTCTGTTTTTGTCACGATATTACTGATATCTAACAGACAATAATGCCATAGAATGTACAGGAGAAGTTATTAGAACGAATGGAATGAAATAAGAAGAATGAAAGGTGGATGAAAAAATAATTAGCTGTGAGCAGGAGTCGAACCTATGACCTTCAACTAACGCGTTCGATGCTCTAACCACTGAGCTATCACAGCGGCCTTCCCTCCATACACTTTTCTGGGTTTATATGTGCATTTAGAAGTAGGAGTTTCAGTCAGCGCCATCTATAAGCCAAGCGACGAGTGCGAAACACTCCATATGCGCATGCGTGGCGTCACGTATCACGTGAACTTATTTCGAGCGGGCAGCTGAATAATAGTCCCTCGTATACAACCTATTGACACCAAGTCTGCCTGTACAAGACCCTCGTTAATGAATAAGGGAAAGAGGTGTATACCAAAGGGCTCGTTTTTCCGTGTTTTGACACAATAATAATGGGATAGAACAGACAGTGATGCCAAGGAATGTACAGAGGAAGTTATTAGAACAAATGAAATGTAAATAGGAAAAAAGAGAGTCGACTGAAAAATAACTAGCCGTGAGCAGGAATCGAACCTATGATCTTGGAATAACGCGTTCGATGCTCTACTCACTGAGATATCACAGCGGCCTTCCCTTCATCCACTTTTTTGGGTTTATATGTGAATTCAGAAGTGGGAGTGTCAGTCAGCGCCATCTATAAGCCAAGCGAGGAGTGTTAACACTCTTTTATGCGCATGTGTGGTATCACGTAGCACGCGAACTTATTACGAGAGGGCAGCTGATTATTAGTCCTTCGTATACAACCTAATGACACTAAGTCTGCCAGTACGAGACCCTAGTTTATGAATAAGGGAAAGAAGTGTATACCGAAGGGCTCGTTTTTCCGTGTTTTGACACAATATAGCGAGATCTAACAGACAATAATGCCAAGGAATGTACAGGAGAAGGTAATAAAACCAATGGAATGTAAAAAAGAAGAAAGAAAATTGGGTGAAAAAATACCCGGCCGTGAGCAGTAATCGAACCTATGACCTTCAAATAACGCGTTCGATGCTCTAACCATTGAGATATCACAGCGGCCTTCCCTCCATCCACTTTTTTGGGTTTATATGTGAATTTAGAAGTGGGAGAGTCACTCAGCGCCATCTATAAGCTAAGCGACGAGTGTGAAACATTCTTTTATGTACATGTGTGGCGGCACGTAGCACGCGAATTTAATACGAGAGGGCAGCTGATTATTATACCTTTGTGTACAACCTAATGACACCAAATCTGCCAGTACGAGACCCTAGTTTATGAATAGGGGAAAGAAGTGTATACCGAAGGGCTCGTTTTTTCGTTTTTTTGACACAATAATAATGAGATCTAACAGACTGTAATTCCAAGGAATGTACAGGGGAAGTTATTACAACCAATCGAATGTAAATAAGAAGAAAGAAAGGTGGGTGAAAAAATAACTTGCCGTGAGCAGGAATCGAGCCTACGACCTTCGAATAACGCATTTGATGCTCTATATACTGAGCTATCACAGCGGCCTTCCCTCCATCCACCTTTTTGGGTTTAAATGTGAATTTAGAAATAGGAGTGTAAGCCAGTGCCCTCTAAGGGCCAAGCCACGAGTGTGAATCACTCTTTTATGCGCATGTGTGGCGTCACGTAGCACGTGAACTTATTACGAGCGGGCAGCTGATTATTAGTCCCTCGTTTACAACCTAATGACACCGAGTCTGCCAGTACGAGACCCTCGTTGATGAATAAGGGAAAGAAGTGTAAACCCAAGGGCTCGTTTTTCTGTGTTTTTACATAATATTAATGAGATCTAACAGACAGTAATGTCAAGGAATGTACAGGGGCAGTTATTAAAACCAATGGAAGTAAATAGGAAGAAAGAAAGGTGGGTGAAAATATATACAGCCGTGAGCTGGAATCGAACCTACGATCTTCGAATAACGCGTTCGATGCTCTACCCACTGAGCTGTCACGGCGGCCTTGCCTCCATTCACTTTTTGGGTGTATAAGTGAATTTAGAAGTAGGAGTGTCAGTCAGTGCCATCTATAAGCCAAGCGACGAGTGTGAAACACTCTTTTATGCGCATGTGTGGCGTCACGTATCACGTGAACCTATTACGAGCGGGCAGCTGATTAATAGTCCCTCGTATACAACCTATTGACACCAAGTCTGCCAGTACGAGACCCTCGTTAATGAATAAGGGAAAGAGGTGTGTATCAAAGGGCTCGTTTTTCCGTGTTTTGACACAATAATAATGAGATCTGACAGACAATAACGCCAAGGAATGTACAGAGGAAGTTATTAGAACCAATGGATTGTAAATAAGAAGAAAGAAAAATGTGTGAAAAAATACCCGGCCATGAGCAGTAATCCAACCTATGACCTTCAAATAACGCGTTCGATGCTCTAACCATTGATATATCAAAGCGGCCTTCCCTCCATCCACTTTTTTGGGTTTATATGTGAATTTAGAAGTGGGAGTGTCAGTCAGCGCCATCTATAAGTTAAGCGACGAGTGTGAAACAATCTTTTATATGCATGTGCGGCGTCACGTAGCACGCGAACTTATTACGAGAGGGCAGCTTATTAATAGTCCTTCGTACACAACCTAATGACACCAAGTCTGCCAGTACGAGACCCTCGTTTATGAATAAGGGATAGAAGTGTATACCTAAGGGCTCGTTTTTCTGTTTTTGTCACGATATTACTGATATCTAACAGACAATAATGCCATAGAATGTACAGGAGAAGTTATTAGAACGAATGGAATGAAATAAGAAGAAAGAAAGGTGGATGAAAAATTAACTAGTCGTGAGCAGAAATCGAACCTATGACCTTCAAATAACGCGTTCGATGCTCTAACCACTGTGCTATCACTGTGGCCTTTCTCCATACACTTTTCTGGGTTTATATGTGCATTTAGAAGTAGGAGTTTCAGTCAGCGCCATCTATAAGCCAAGCGACGAGTGTGAAACACTCTATATGCGCATGCGTGGCGTCACGTATCATGTGAACTTATTCCGAGCGGGCAGCTGATTAATAGTCCCTCATATACAACCCAATAACACCAAGTCTGCCAGTACGAGACCCTCGTTAATGAATAAGGGAAAGAGGTGTATATCAAAGGGCTCGTTTTTCCGTGTTTTGACAAAATAATAATGAAATATAACAGACAGTGATGCCAAGGAATGTACAGGGGGAGTTATTAGAACCAATGGAATGTATATAAGAAGAAAGAAAGTCGAGTGAAAAATAACTAGCCGTGAGCAGGAATCGAACCTATGACCTTGGAATCACGCATTCGATGCTCTACTCACTGAGATATCACAGCGGCCTTCCCTTCATCTACTTTTTGGGGTTTGTATGTGAAATTAGAAGTAGGAGTGTCAGTCAGCGCCATCTATAAGCCAAGCGACGAGTGTGAAACACTCTATATGCGCATGCGTGGCGTCACGTATCACGTGAACTTATTCCGAGCGGGCAGCTGATTAATAGTCCCTCGTATACAACCCTTTAACTCCAAGTCTGCCAGTACGAGACCCTCGTTAATGAATAAGGGAAAGAGGTGTATATCAAAGGGCTCGTTTTTCCGTGTTTTGACACAATAATAATGAAATATAACAGACAGTGATGCCAAGGAATGTACAGGGGGAGTTAATAGAACCAATGGAATGTATATAAGAAGAAAGAAAGTCGAGTGAAAAATAACTAGCCGTGAGCAGGAATCGAACCTATGACCTTGGAATAACGCGTTCGATGCTCTACTCACTGAGATATCACAGCGGCCTTCCCTTCATCCACCTTTTTTAGTTTAAATGTGAATTTAGAAATAGGAGTGTAAGCCAGTTCCCTCTATAGGCCCGGCGACGAGTGTGAATCACTCTTTTATGCGCATGTGTGGCGTCACGTAGCACGTGAGCTTATTACGAGTGGGCAGCTGATTATTAGTCCCTCGTTTACAACCTAATGACACCGAGTCTGCCAGTACGAGACCCTCGTTAATGAATAAGGGAAAGAAGTGTAAACCCAAGGGCTCGTTTTTCTGTGTTTTTACACAATATTAATGAGATCTAACAGACAGTAATGTCAAGGAATGTACAGGGGCAGTTATTAGAACCAATGGAAGTAAATAGGAAGAAAGAAAGGTGGGTGAAAATATATCCAGCCGTGAGCTGGAATCAAACCTACGATCTTCGAATAACGCGTTCGATGCTCTACCCACTGAGCTATCACGGCGGCCTTCCCTCCATTCAATTTTTGGGTCTATACGTGAATTTGAAGTAGGAGTGTCAGTCAGTGCCATCTATAAGCCAAGCGACGAGTGTGAAACACTCTTTTAAGCGCATGTGTGGCGTCACGTATCACGTGAACCGATGGCGAGCGGGCAGCTGATTAATAGTCCCTCGTATACAACCTATTGACACCAAGTCTGCCAGTACGAGACCCTCGTTAATGAATAAGGGAAAGAGGTGTGTACCAAAGGGCTCGTTTTTCCGTGTTTTGACACAATATTAATGAGATCTGACAGACAATAACGCCAAGGAATGTACAGGGGAAGTTATTAGAACCAATGGAATGTAAATAAGAAGAAAGAAAATTGGTGAAAAAATACCCGGCCGTGAGCAGTAATCCAACCTATGACCTTCAAATAAAGCGTTCGATGCTCTAACCATTGATATATAAAAGCGGCCTTCCCTTCATCCACTTTTTTGGGTTTATATGTGAATTTAGTAGTGAGTGTCAGTCAGCGCCATCTATAAGTTAAGCGACGAGTGTGAAACACTCTTTTGTGTGCATGTGCGGCGTCACGTAGCACGCGAACTTATTACGAGATGGCAGCATGTTAATAGTTCTTCGTATACAACCTAATGACACCAAGTCTGCCAGTACGAGACCCTCGTTTATGAATAAGGGATAGAAGTGTATGCCAGGGCTCGTTTTTCCGTGTTTTGTCACGATATTACTGATATCTAACAGACAATAATGCCATAGAATATACAGGGGAAGTGATTAGAACGAATGGAATGAAATAGGAAGAAAGAAAGGTGGATGAAAAAATAATTAGCCGTGAGCAGGAATCGAACCTATGACCTTCAAATAACGCGTTCGATGCTCTAACCACTGAGCTATCACAGCGGCCTTCCCTCCATACACTTTTCTGGGTTTATATGTGCATTTAGAAGTAGGAGTTTCAGTCAGCGCCATCTATAAGCCAAGCGACGAGTGTGAAACACTCTATATGCGCATGCGTGGCGTCACGTATAACGTGAACTTATTCCGAGCGGGCAGCTGATTAATAGTCCCTCGTATACAACCCTTTAACTCCAAGTCTGCCAGTACGAGACCCTCGTTAATGAATAAGGGAAAGAGGTGTATATCAAAGGGCTCGTTTTTCCGTGTTTTGACACAATAATAATGAAATATAACAGACAGTGATGCCAAGGAATGTACAGGGGGAGTTAATAGAACCAATGAAATGTATATAAGAAGAAAGAAAGTCGAGTGAAAAATAACTAGCCGTGAGCAGGAATCGAACCTATGACCTTGGAATAACGCGTTCGATGCTCTACTCACTGAGATATCACAGCGGCCTTCCCTTCATCCACCTTTTTGAGTTTAAATGTGAATTTAGAAATAGGAGTGTAAGCCAGTTCCCTCTATAGGCCCGGCGACGAGTGTGAATCACTCTTTTATGCGCATGTGTGGCGTCACGTATCACGTGAACTTATTACGAGTGGGCAGCTGAATAATAGTCCCTCGTATACAACCCTTTACCTCCAAGTCTGCCAGTACGAGACCCTCGTTAACGAATAAGGGAAAGAGGTGTATATCAAAGGGCTCGTTTTTCCGTGTTTTGACACAATAATAATGAAATATAACAGACAGTGATGCCAAGGAATGTACAGGGGGAGTTATTAGAACCAATGGAATGTATATAAGAAGAAAGAAAGTCGAGTGAAAAATAACTAGCCGTGAGCAGGAATCGAACCTATGACCTTGGAATAACGCGTTCGATGCTCTACTCACTGAGATATCACAGCGGCCTTCCCTTCATCCACCTTTTTGAGTTTAAATGTGAATTTAGAAATAGGAGTGTAAGCCAGTTCCCTCTATAGGCCCGGCGACGAGTGTGAATCACTCTTTTATGCGCATGTGTGGCGTCACGTAGCACGTGAGCTTATTACGAGTGGGCAGCTGATTATTAGTCCCTCGTTTACAACCTAATGACACCGAGTCTGCCAGTGCGAGACCCTCGTTAATGAATAAGGGAAAGAAGTGTAAACCCAAGGGCTCGTTTTTCTGTGTTTTTACACAATATTAATGAGATCTTACAGACAGTAATGTCAAGGAATGTACAGGGGCAGTTATTAGAACCAATGGAAGTAAATAGGAAGAAAGAAAGGTGGGTGAAAATATATCCAGCCGTGAGCTGGAATCGAACCTACGATCTTCGAATAACGCGTTCGACGCTCTACCCACTGAGCTATCACGGCGGCCTTCCCTCCATTCACTTTTTGGGTCTATATGTGAATTTGAAGTAGGAGTGTCAGTCAGTGCCATCTATAAGCCAAGCTTCGAGTGTGAAACACTCTTTTATGCGCATGTGTGGCGTCACGTATCACGTGAACCGATTGCGAGCGGGCAGCTGATTAATAGTCCCTCGCCTACAACCTATTGACACCAGGTCTGCCAGTACGAGACCCTCGTTAATGAATAAGGGAAAGAGGTGTGTACCAAAGGGCTCGTTTTTCCGTGTTTTGACACAATATTAATGAGATCTGACAGACAATAACGCCAAGGAATGTACAGGGGAAGTTATTAAAACCAATGGAATGTAAATAAGAAGAAAGAAAAATGGGTGAAAAAATACCCGGCCGTTAGCAGTAATCCAACCTATGACCTTCAAATAAAGCGTTCGATGCTCTAACCATTGATATATGAAAGCGGCCTTCCCTTCATCCACTTTTTTTGGGTTTATATGTGAATTTAGAAGTGAGTGTCAGTCAGCGCCATCTATAAGTTAAGCGACGAGTGTGAAACACTCTTTTGTGTGCATGTGCGGCGTCACGTAGCACGCGAACTTATTACGAGATGGCAGCATGTTAATAGTTCTTCGTATACAACCTAATGACACCAAGTCTGCCAGTACGAGACCCTCGTTTATGAATAAAGGATAGAAGTGTATACCAGGGCTCGTTTTTCCGTGTTTTGTCACGATATTACTGATATCTAACAGACAATAATGCCATAAAATATACAGAGCAAGTGATTAGAACGAATGGAATGAAATAGGAAGAAAGAAAGGTGGATGAAAAAATAATTAGCCGTGAGCAGGAATCGAACCTATGACGTTCAAATAACGCGTTCGATGCTCTAACCACTGAGCTATCACAGCGGCCTTCCCTCTATACAGTTTTCCGGGTTTATATGTGCATTTAGAAGTAGGAGTTTCAGTCAGCGCCATCTATAAGCCAAGCGACGAGTGCGAAACATTCTATATGCGCATGCGTGGCGTCACGTATCACGTGAACTTATTCCGAGCGGGGAGCTGAATAATAGTCCCTCGTATACAACCCATTAACTCCAAGTCTGCCAGTACGACACCCTCGTTAATGAATAAGGGAAAGAGGTGTATATCAAAGGGCTCGTTTTTCCGTGTTTTGACACAATAATAATGAAATATAACAGACAGTGATGCCAAGGAATGTACAGGGGGAGTTATTAGAACCAAAGGAATGTATATAAGAAAAAAGAAAGTCGAGTGAAAAATAACTAGCCGTGAGCAGGAATCGAACCTATGACCTTGGAATAACGCGTTCGATGCTCTACTCACTGAGATATAACAGCGGCCTTCCCTTCATCCACCTTTTTGAGTTTAAATGTGAATTTAGAAATAGGAGTGTAAGCCAGTTCCCTCTATAGGCCCGGCGACGAGTGTGAATCACTCTTTTATGCGCATGTGTGGCGTCACGTAGCACGTGAGCTTATTACGAGTGGGCAGCTGATTATTAGTCCCTCGTTTACAACCTAATGACACCGAGTCTGCCAGTGCGAGACCCTCGTTAATGAATAAGGGAAAGAAGTGTAAACCCAAGGGCTCGTTTTTCTGTGTTTTTACACAATATTTATGAGATCTTACAGACAGTAATGTCAAGGAATGTACAGGGGCAGTTATTAGAACCACTGGAAGTAAATAGGAAGAAAGAAAGGTGGGTGAAAATATATCCAGCCGTGAGCTGGAATCGAACCTACGATCTTCGAATAACGCGTTCGATGCTCTACCCACTGAGCTATCACGGCGGCCTTCCCTCCATTCACTTTTTGGGTCTATATGTGAATTTGAAGTAGGAGTGTCAGTCAGTGCCATCTATAAGCCAAGCGACGAGTGTGAAACACTCTTTTATGCGCATGTGTGGCGTCACGTATCACGTGAACCGATTGCGAGCGGGCAGCTGATTAATAGTCCCTCGCATACAACCTATTGACATTAGGTCTGCCAGTACGAGACCCTCGTTAATGAATAAGGGAAAGAGGTGTGTACCAAAGGGCTCGTTTTTCCGTGTTTTGACACAATATTAATGAGATCTGACAGACAATAACGCCAAGGAATGTACAGGGGAAGTTATTAAAACCAATGGAATGTAAATAAGAAGAAAGAAAAATGGGTGAAAAAATACCCGGCCGTGAGCAGTAATCCAACCTATGACCTTCAAATAAAGCGTTCGATGCTCTAACCATTGATATATGAAAGCGGCCTTCCCTTCATCCACTTTTTTTGGGTTTATATGTGAATTTAGAAGTGAGTGTCAGTCAGCGCCATCTATAAGTTAAGCGACGAGTGTGAAACACTCTTTTGTGTGCATGTGCGGCGTCACGTAGCACGCGAACTTATTACGAGATGGCAGCATGTTAATAGTTCTTCGTATACAACCTAATGACACCAAGTCTGCCAGTACGAGACCCTCGTTTATGAATAAGGGATAGAAGTGTATACCAGGGCTCGTTTTTCCGTGTTTTGTCACGATATTACTGATATCTAACAGACAATAATGCCATAAAATATACAGAGGAAGTGATTAGAACGAATGGAATGAAATAGGAAGAAAGAAAGGTGGATGAAAAAATAATTAGCCGTGAGCAGGAATCGAACCTATGACATTCAAATAACGCGTTCGATGCTCTAACCACTTAGCTATCACAGCGGCCTTCCCTCCATACACTTTTCTGGGTTTATATGTGCATTTAGAAGTAGGAGTTTCAGTCAGCGCCATCTATAAGCCAAGCGACGAGTGCGAAACATTCTATATGCGCATGCGTGGCGTCACGTATCACGTGAACTTATTCCGAGCGGGGAGCTGAATAATAGCCCCTCGTATACAACCCATTAACTCCAAGTCTGCCAGTACGACACCCTCGTTAATGAATAAGGGAAAGAGGTGTATATCAAAGGGCTCGTTTTTCCGTGTTTTGACACAATAATAATGAAATATAACAGACAGTGATGCCAAGGAATGTACAGGGGGAGTTATTAGAACCAATGGAATGTATATAAGAAGAAAGAAAGTCGAGTGAAAAATAACTAGCCGTGAGCAGGAATCGAACCTATGACCTTGGAATAACGCGTTCGATGCTCTACTCACTGAGATATAACAGCGGCCTTCCCTTCATCCACCTTTTTGAGTTTAAATGTGAATTTAGAAATAGGAGTGTAAGACAGTGCCCTCTATAAACCCGGTGACGAGTGTGAATCACTCTTTTATGCGCATGTGTGGCGTCACGTAGCACGGGAACTTATTACGAGTGGGCAGCTGATTATTAGTCCCTCGTTTACAACCTAATGACACTGAGTCTGCCAGTACGAGACCCTCGTTAATGAATAAGGGAAAGAAGTGTAAACCCAAGGGCTCGTTTTTCTGTGTTTTTACACAATATTAATGAGATCTAACAGACAGTAATGTCAAGGAATGTACAGGGGCAGTTATTAGAACCAATGGAAGTAAAAAGGAAGAAAGAAAGGTGGGTGAAAATATATCCAGCCGTGAGCTGGAATCGAACCTACGATCTTCGAATAACGCGTTCGATGCTCTACCCATTGAGCTGTCACGGCGGCCTTCCCTCCATTCATTTTTGGGTGTATAAGTGACTTTAGAAGCAGGAGTGTCAGTCAGTGCAATCTATAAGCCAAGCGACGAGTGTGAAACACTCTTTTATGCGCATGTGTGGCGTCACGTATCACGTGAACCTATTACGAGCGGGCAGCTGATTAATAGTCCTTCGTATACAACCTATTGACACCAAGTCTGCCAGTACGAGACCCTCGTTAATGAATAAGAGAAAGAGGTGTGTACCAAAGGGCTCGTTTTTCCGTGTTTTGACACAATAAAAATGAGATCTGACAGACAATAACGCCAAGGAATGTACAGGGGAAGTTATTAGAACCAATGGAATGTAAATAAGAAGAAAGAAAAATGTGTGAAAAAATACCCGGCCGTGAGCAGTAATCCAACCTATGACCTTCAAATAACGCGTTCGATGCTGTAACCATTGATATATCAAAGCGGCCTTCCCTCCATCCACTTTTTTGGGTTTATATGTGAACTCAGAAGTGGGAGTGTCAGTCAGCGCCATCTATAGGTTAAGCGACGAGTGTGAAACAATCTTTTATGTGCATGTGCGGCGTCACGTAGCACGCGAACTTATTACGAGAGGGCAGCTTATTAATAGTCCTTCGTATACAACCTAATGACACCAAGTCTGCCAGTACGAGACCCTCGTTTATGAATAAGGGATAGAAGTGTATACCAGGGCTCGTTTTTCCGTGTTTTGTCACGATATTAACGATATATAACAGACAATAATGCCATATAATGTACAGGGAAAGTTATTAGAACGAATGGAATGTAAATAAGAAGAAATAAAAGTGGATAAAAAATAACTAGCCGTGAGCAGGAATCGAACCTATGACCTTCGAGTAACGCGTTCAATGCTCTAGCCACTGAGATATCACAGCGGCCTTCCCTCCATCTACTTTTTTGGGTTTATATGTGAATTTAGAAGTGGGAGTGTCAGTCAGCGCCATCTATAAGCCATGCAACGAGTGTGAAACACTCTTTATTGCGCATATGTGGCGTCACGTAGCACGCGAAGTTATTACGAGTGGGCAGCTGATTATTAGTGCCTCGTATACAACCTAATGACACCAAGTCTGCCAGTACGAGACCCTAGTTTATGAATAAGGGAAAGAAGCGTATACCGAAGGGCTCGTTTTTCCGTGTTTTGACACAATATAGCGAGATCTAACAGACAATAATGCCAAGGAATGTACAGGAGAAGTTATTAAAACCAATGGAATGTAAATAGGAAGAAAGAAGAGTGGGTGAAAAAATACCCGGCCGTGAGCAGTAATCGAACCTATGACCTTCAAATAACGCGTTCGATGCTCTAACCATTGAGATATCACAGCGGCCTTCCCTCCATCCACTTTTTTGGGTTTATATGTGAATTTAGAAGTGGGAGAGTCACTCAGCGCCATCAATAAGCTAAGCGACGAGTGTGAAACATTCTTTTATGTGCATGTGTGGCGTCACGTAGCACGCGAACTTATTACGACAGGGCAGCTGAATAATAGTCCTTCGTATACAACCTAATGACACCAAGCCTGCCAGTACGAGACCCTCGTTTATGCATAAGGGAAAGAAGTGTATACCTAAGGGCTCCTTTTTCCGTCTTTTGACACAATAATAATGAGATATAACAGACAGTAATGCCATGAATATACAGGGGAAGTTATTAGAACCAATAGATTGTAAATAAGAAGGAAAGGTGGGTGAAAAAATAACTAGCCGTGAGCAGGAATCGAACCTATGACCTTCGAATAACGCGTTCGATGCTCTAACCACTGAGCTCTCACAGCGGCCTTCCTCCATCCATTTTTTGGGTATATATGTGAATTTAGAAGTGGGAGTGTCAGTCAGCGCCATCTATGAGCCAAGCAACGAGTGTGAAACACTCTTTTATGCGCATGTTTGGCGTCACGTAGCACGCAAACTTTTTAAGTGGACAGCTGTATAATAGTCCTTTGTATACAACCTAATGACGCCAAGGCTGCCAGTATGACACCCTTGTTAATGAATAAGGGAAAGAGGTGTATACCTAAGGGCTCGTTTTTCCGTGTTTCGACACAATATTAATGAGATCTAACAGACAATAATGCCAAGGAATGTACAGGGGAAGTTATTAGAACCAATGGATGGTAAATAAGAAGAAAGAAAAGTGGGGGAAAAATACCGAGCCGTGAGCAGTAATCGAACCTATGACCTTCAAATAACGTATTCGATACTCTAACCATTGAGATATCACAGCGGCCTTTCCTTCATCCACTTTTTTGGGTTTATATGTGAATTTAGAAGTGGGAGTGTCAGTCAGCGCCATCTATAAGCTAAGCGACGAGTGTGAAACACTCTTTTATGTGCATGTGTGGCGTCACGTAGCACGCGAACTTATTACGACAGGGCAGCTGATTAATAGTCCTTCGTATACAACCTAATGACACCAAGCCTGCCAGTACGAGACCCTCGTTTATGCATAAGGGAAAGAAGTGTTTACCTAAGGGCTCGTTTTTCCGTGTTTTGTCACGATATTAACGATATATAACAGACAATAATGCCATATAATGTACAGGGAAAGTTATTAGAACGAATGGAATGTAAATAAGAAGAAATAAAAGTGGATAAAAAATAACTAGCCGTGAGCAGGAATCGAACCTATGACCTTCGAGTAACGCGTTCAATGCTCTAGCCACTGAGATATCACAGCGGCCTTCCCTCCATCTACTTTTTTGGGTTTATATGTGAATTTAGAAGTGGGAGTGTCAGTCAGCGCCATCTATAGGCCAAGCGAGGAGTGTTAACACTTTTTTATGCGCATGTGTGGTATCACGTAGCACGCGAACTTATTACGAGAGGGCAGCTGATTATTAGTCCCTCATATACAACCTAATGACACTAAGTCTGCCAGTACGAGACCCTAGTTTATGAATAAGGGAAAGAAGCGTATACCGAAGGGCTCGTTTTTCCGTGTTTTGACACAATATAGCGAGATCTAACAGACAATAATGCCAAGGAATGTACAGGAGAAGTTATTAAAACCAATGGAATGTAAATAGGAAGAAAGAAGAGTGGGTGAAAAAATACCCGGCCGTGAGCAGTAATCGAACCTATGACCTTCAAATAACGCGTTCGATGCTCTAACCATTGAGATATCACAGCGGCCTTCCCTCCATCCACTTTTTTGGGTTTATATGTGAATTTAGAAGTGGGAGAGTCACTCAGCGCCATCAATAAGCTAAGCGACGAGTGTGAAACATTCTTTTATGTGCATGTGTGGGGGCACGTAGCACGCGAATTTAATACGAGAGGGCAGCTGATTATTAGTCCTTCGTGTACACCCTAATGACACCAAGTCTGCCAGTACGAGACCCTAGTTTATGAATAAGGGAAAAAAGTGTATACCTAAGGGCTCGTTTTTCCGTGTTTTGTCACGATATTACTGATATCTAACAGACAATAATGCCATAGAATGTACAGGGCAAGTTATTAGAACGAATGGAATGAAATAAGAAGCAAGAAAGGTGGAGGAAAAAATGAGTAGCCATGAGCAGGGATCGAACCTTTAACCTTCGAATAACGCGTTCGATGCTCTAACCACTGAGATATCACAGCGGCCTTCCCTCCATCCACTTTTTTGGGTTTATATGTGAATTCAGAAGTGGGAGTGTCAGTCAGCGCCATCTATAAGCCAAGCGAGGAGTACGAAAATCTTTTATGCGCATGTGTGGCGTCACGTAGCACGCGAACTTATTACGACAGGGCAGCTGAATAATAGTCCTTCGTATACAACCTAATGACACCAAGCCTGCCAGTACGAGACCCTCGTTTATGCATAAGGGAAAGAAGTGTATACCTAAGGGCTCCTTTTTCCGTCTTTTGACACAATAATAATGAGATATAACAGACAGTAATGCCATGAATATACAGGGGAAGTTATTAGAACCAATAGATTGTAAATAAGAAGGAAAGGTGGGTGAAAAAATAACTAGCCGTGAGCAGGAATCGAACCTATGACCTTCGAATAACGCGTTCGATGCTCTAACCACTGAGCTCTCACAGCGGCCTTCCTCCATCCATTTTTTGGGTATATATGTGAATTTAGAAGTGGGAGTGTCAGTCAGCGCCATCTATGAGCCAAGCAACGAGTGTGAAACACTCTTTTATGCGCATGTTTGGCGTCACGTAGCACGCAAACTTTTTAAGTGGACAGCTGTATAATAGTCCTTTGTATACAACCTAATGACGCCAAGGCTGCCAGTATGACACCCTTGTTAATGAATAAGGGAAAGAGGTGTATACCTAAGAGCTCGTTTTTTCGTTTTTTTGACACAATAATAATGAGATCTAACAGACTGTAATTCCAAGGAATGTACAGGGGAAGTTATTAGAACCAATCGATTGTAAATAAGAAGAAAGTCGAGTGAAAAATAACTAGCCGTGAGCAGGAATCGATCCTATGACCTTGGAATAACGCGTTCGATGCTCTACTCACTGAGATATCACAGCGGCCTTCCCTTCATCTACTTTTTGGGGTTTGTATGTGAAATTAGAAGTAGGAGTGTCAGTCAGCGCCATCTATAAGTTAAGCGACGAGTGTGAAACAATCTTTTATGTGCATGTGCGGCGTCATATAGCACGCGAACTTATTACGAGAGGGCAGCTGATTAATAGTCCTTCGTATACAACCTAATGACACCAAGTCTGCCAGTACGAGACCCTCGTTTATGAATAAAGGATAGAAGTGTATACCTAAGGGCTCGTTTTTCCGTGTTTTGTCACGATATTACTGATATCTAACAGACAATAATGCCATAGAATGTACAGGGCAAGTTATTAGAACGAATGGAATGAAATAAGAAGCAAGAAAGGTGGAGGAAAAAATGAGTAGCCATGAGCAGGGATCGAACCTTTAACCTTCGAATAACGCGTTCGATGCTCTAACCACTGAGATATCACAGCGGCCTTCCCTCCATCCACTTTTTTGGGTTTATATGTGAATTCAGAAGTGGGAGTGTCAGTCAGCGCCATCTATAAGCCAAGCGAGGAGTACGAAAATCTTTTATGCGCATGTGTGGCGTCACGTAGCACGCGAACTTATTACGACAGGGCAGCTGAATAATAGTCCTTCGTATACAACCTAATGACACCAAGCCTGCCAGTACGAGACCCTCGTTTATGCATAAGGGAAAGAAGTGTATACCTAAGGGCTCCTTTTTCCGTCTTTTGACACAATAATAATGAGATATAACAGACAGTAATGCCATGAATATACAGGGGAAGTTATTAGAACCAATAGATTGTAAATAAGAAGGAAAGGTGGGTGAAAAAATAACTAGCCGTGAGCAGGAATCGAACCTATGACCTTCGAATAACGCGTTCGATGCTCTAACCACTGAGCTCTCACAGCGGCCTTCCTCCATCCATTTTTTGGGTATATATGTGAATTTAGAAGTGGGAGTGTCAGTCAGCGCCATCTATGAGCCAAGCAACGAGTGTGAAACACTCTTTTATGCGCATGTTTGGCGTCACGTAGCACGCAAACTTTTTAAGTGGACAGCTGTATAATAGTCCTTTGTATACAACCTAATGACGCCAAGGCTGCCAGTATGACACCCTTGTTAATGAATAAGGGAAAGAGGTGTATACCTAAGGGCTCGTTTTTCCGTGTTTCGACACAATATTAATGAGATCTAACAGACAATAATGCCAAGGAATGTACAGGGGAAGTTATTAGAACCAATGGATGGTAAATAAGAAGAAAGAAAAGTGGGGGAAAAATACCGAGCCGTGAGCAGTAATCGAACCTATGACCTTCAAATAACGTATTCGATACTCTAACCATTGAGATATCACAGCGGCCTTTCCTTCATCCACTTTTTTGGGTTTATATGTGAATTTAGAAGTGGGAGTGTCAGTCAGCGCCATCTATAAGCTAAGCGACGAGTGTGAAACACTCTTTTATGTGCATGTGTGGCGTCACGTAGCACGCGAACTTATTACGACAGGGCAGCTGATTAATAGTCCTTCGTATACAACCTAATGACACCAAGCCTGCCAGTACGAGACCCTCGTTTATGCATAAGGGAAAGAAGTGTTTACCTAAGGGCTCGTTTTTCCGTGTTTTGTCACGATATTAACGATATATAACAGACAATAATGCCATATAATGTACAGGGAAAGTTATTAGAACGAATGGAATGTAAATAAGAAGAAATAAAAGTGGATAAAAAATAACTAGCCGTGAGCAGGAATCGAACCTATGACCTTCGAGTAACGCGTTCAATGCTCTAGCCACTGAGATATCACAGCGGCCTTCCCTCCATCTACTTTTTTGGGTTTATATGTGAATTTAGAAGTGGGAGTGTCAGTCAGCGCCATCTATAAGCCATGCAACGAGTGTGAAACACTCTTTATTGCGCATATGTGGCGTCACGTAGCACGCGAAGTTATTACGAGTGGGCAGCTGATTATTAGTGCCTCGTATACAACCTAATGACACCAAGTCTGCCAGTACGAGACCCTAGTTTATGAATAAGGGAAAGAAGCGTATACCGAAGGGCTCGTTTTTCCGTGTTTTGACACAATATAGCGAGATCTAACAGACAATAATGCCAAGGAATGTACAGGAGAAGTTATTAAAACCAATGGAATGTAAATAGGAAGAAAGAAGAGTGGGTGAAAAAATACCCGGCCGTGAGCAGTAATCGAACCTATGACCTTCAAATAACGCGTTCGATGCTCTAACCATTGAGATATCACAGCGGCCTTCCCTCCATCCACTTTTTTGGGTTTATATGTGAATTTAGAAGTGGGAGAGTCACTCAGCGCCATCAATAAGCTAAGCGACGAGTGTGAAACATTCTTTTATGTGCATGTGTGGCGTCACGTAGCACGCGAACTTATTACGACAGGGCAGCTGAATAATAGTCCTTCGTATACAACCTAATGACACCAAGCCTGCCAGTACGAGACCCTCGTTTATGCATAAGGGAAAGAAGTGTATACCTAAGGGCTCCTTTTTCCGTCTTTTGACACAATAATAATGAGATATAACAGACAGTAATGCCATGAATATACAGGGGAAGTTATTAGAACCAATAGATTGTAAATAAGAAGGAAAGGTGGGTGAAAAAATAACTAGCCGTGAGCAGGAATCGAACCTATGACCTTCGAATAACGCGTTCGATGCTCTAACCACTGAGCTCTCACAGCGGCCTTCCTCCATCCATTTTTTGGGTATATATGTGAATTTAGAAGTGGGAGTGTCAGTCAGCGCCATCTATGAGCCAAGCAACGAGTGTGAAACACTCTTTTATGCGCATGTTTGGCGTCACGTAGCACGCAAACTTTTTAAGTGGACAGCTGTATAATAGTCCTTTGTATACAACCTAATGACGCCAAGGCTGCCAGTATGACACCCTTGTTAATGAATAAGGGAAAGAGGTGTATACCTAAGGGCTCGTTTTTCCGTGTTTCGACACAATATTAATGAGATCTAACAGACAATAATGCCAAGGAATGTACAGGGGAAGTTATTAGAACCAATGGATGGTAAATAAGAAGAAAGAAAAGTGGGGGAAAAATACCGAGCCGTGAGCAGTAATCGAACCTATGACCTTCAAATAACGTATTCGATACTCTAACCATTGAGATATCACAGCGGCCTTTCCTTCATCCACTTTTTTGGGTTTATATGTGAATTTAGAAGTGGGAGTGTCAGTCAGCGCCATCTATAAGCTAAGCGACGAGTGTGAAACACTCTTTTATGTGCATGTGTGGCGTCACGTAGCACGCGAACTTATTACGACAGGGCAGCTGATTAATAGTCCTTCGTATACAACCTAATGACACCAAGCCTGCCAGTACGAGACCCTCGTTTATGCATAAGGGAAAGAAGTGTTTACCTAAGGGCTCGTTTTTCCGTGTTTTGTCACGATATTAACGATATATAACAGACAATAATGCCATATAATGTACAGGGAAAGTTATTAGAACGAATGGAATGTAAATAAGAAGAAATAAAAGTGGATAAAAAATAACTAGCCGTGAGCAGGAATCGAACCTATGACCTTCGAGTAACGCGTTCAATGCTCTAGCCACTGAGATATCACAGCGGCCTTCCCTCCATCTACTTTTTTGGGTTTATATGTGAATTTAGAAGTGGGAGTGTCAGTCAGCGCCATCTATAGGCCAAGCGAGGAGTGTTAACACTTTTTTATGCGCATGTGTGGTATCACGTAGCACGCGAACTTATTACGAGAGGGCAGCTGATTATTAGTCCCTCATATACAACCTAATGACACTAAGTCTGCCAGTACGAGACCCTAGTTTATGAATAAGGGAAAGAAGCGTATACCGAAGGGCTCGTTTTTCCGTGTTTTGACACAATATAGCGAGATCTAACAGACAATAATGCCAAGGAATGTACAGGAGAAGTTATTAAAACCAATGGAATGTAAATAGGAAGAAAGAAGAGTGGGTGAAAAAATACCCGGCCGTGAGCAGTAATCGAACCTATGACCTTCAAATAACGCGTTCGATGCTCTAACCATTGAGATATCACAGCGGCCTTCCCTCCATCCACTTTTTTGGGTTTATATGTGAATTTAGAAGTGGGAGAGTCACTCAGCGCCATCAATAAGCTAAGCGACGAGTGTGAAACATTCTTTTATGTGCATGTGTGGGGGCACGTAGCACGCGAATTTAATACGAGAGGGCAGCTGATTATTAGTCCTTCGTGTACACCCTAATGACACCAAGTCTGCCAGTACGAGACCCTAGTTTATGAATAAGGGAAAAAAGTGTATACCGAAGGGCTCGTTTTTCCGTGTTTTGACACAATATAGCGAGATCTAACAGATAATAATGCCAAGGAATGTACAGGAGAAGTTATTAAAACCAATGGAATGTAAATAAGAAGAAAGAAAAATGTGTGAAAAAATACCCGGCCGTGAGCAGTAATCCAACCTATGACCTTCAAATAACGCGTTCGATGCTCTAACCATTGATATATCAAAGCGGCCTTCCCTCCATCCACTTTTTTGGGTTTATATGTGAATTCAGAAGTGGGAGTGTCAGTCAGCGCCATCAATAAGCCAAGTGACGAGTGTGAAACACTCTTTTATGCGCATGTGTGGCGTCACGTAGCATGTGAACCTATTACAAGTGGGCACCTGATTATCCGTCCCTCGTATACAACCTAATGACACCAAGGCTGCCAGTATGACACCCTTATTATTGTATAAGGGAAAGAAGTGTATACCTAACGGCTCGTTTTCCGTGTTTTGACACAATAAAAATGAGATCTAACAGGCAGTGATGCCATAGAATGTACAGGGGAAGTTATTAGAACCAATGGAATGTAAATAAGAAGAAAGAAAAGTGGGTGAAAAAATACTCGGCCGTGAGCAGTAATCGAACCTTTGACCTTCAAATAACGCGTTCGATGTACTAACCAATGAGATATCACAGCGGCCTTCCTACCATCCACATTTTTAGGTTTATATGTGAATTTTGAAGTGGGAGTGTTAGTCAGCGCCATCTATAAGCCAAGCGACGAGTGTGAGCACTCTTTTATGCGCATGTTTGGCGTCACGTAGCATGCGAACTTATTACGAGTGGGCAGCTGAATAATAGTCCCTCGTATACAACCTAATGACACCAATTCTGCCAGTATGACACCCTCGTTAATGAATAAGGGAAAGAGGTGTATACCTAACGGCTCGTTTTCCGTGTTTTGACACAATAAAAATGAGATCTAACAGGCAGTGATGCCATAGAATGTACAGGGGAAGTTATTAGAACCAATGGAATGTAAATAAGAAGAAAGAAAAGTGGGTGAAGAAATACCCGGCCTTGAGCAGTAATCGAACCTATGACCTTCAAATAACGCGTTCGATGCACTAACCAATGAGATATCACAGCGGCTTTCCCTCCATCCACTTTTTTAGGTTTATATGTGAATTTTGAAGTGGGAGTGTTAGTCAGCGCCATCTATAAGCCAAGCGACGAGTGTGAAACACTCTTTTATGCGCATGTTTGGCGTCACGTAGCATGCGAACTTATTACGAGTGGGCAGCTGAATAATAGTCCCTCGTATACAACCTAATGACACCAATTCTGCCAGTATGACACCCTCGTTAATGAATAAGGGAAAGAGGTGTATACCTAAGAGCTCGTTTTTTCGTTTTTTTGACACAATAATAATGAGATCTAACAGACTGTAATTCCAAGGAATGTACAGGGGAAGTTATTAGAACCAATCGATTGTAAATAAGAAGAAAGTCGAGTGAAAAATAACTAGCCGTGAGCAGGAATCGATCCTATGACCTTGGAATAACGCGTTCGATGCTCTACTCACTGAGATATCACAGCGGCCTTCCCTTCATCTACTTTTTGGGGTTTGTATGTGAAATTAGAAGTAGGAGTGTCAGTCAGCGCCATCTATAAGTTAAGCGACGAGTGTGAAACAATCTTTTATGTGCATGTGCGGCGTCATATAGCACGCGAACTTATTACGAGAGGGCAGCTGATTAATAGTCCTTCGTATACAACCTAATGACACCAAGTCTGCCAGTACGAGACCCTCGTTTATGAATAAAGGATAGAAGTGTATACCTAAGGGCTCGTTTTTCCGTGTTTTGTCACGATATTACTGATATCTAACAGACAATAATGCCATAGAATGTACAGGGCAAGTTATTAGAACGAATGGAATGAAATAAGAAGCAAGAAAGGTGGAGGAAAAAATGAGTAGCCATGAGCAGGGATCGAACCTTTAACCTTCGAATAACGCGTTCGATGCTCTAACCACTGAGATATCACAGCGGCCTTCCCTCCATCCACTTTTTTGGGTTTATATGTGAATTCAGAAGTGGGAGTGTCAGTCAGCGCCATCTATAAGCCAAGCGAGGAGTACGAAAATCTTTTATGCGCATGTGTGGCGTCACGTAGCACGCGAACTTATTACGACAGGGCAGCTGAATAATAGTCCTTCGTATACAACCTAATGACACCAAGCCTGCCAGTACGAGACCCTCGTTTATGCATAAGGGAAAGAAGTGTATACCTAAGGGCTCCTTTTTCCGTCTTTTGACACAATAATAATGAGATATAACAGACAGTAATGCCATGAATATACAGGGGAAGTTATTAGAACCAATAGATTGTAAATAAGAAGGAAAGGTGGGTGAAAAAATAACTAGCCGTGAGCAGGAATCGAACCTATGACCTTCGAATAACGCGTTCGATGCTCTAACCACTGAGCTCTCACAGCGGCCTTCCTCCATCCATTTTTTGGGTATATATGTGAATTTAGAAGTGGGAGTGTCAGTCAGCGCCATCTATGAGCCAAGCAACGAGTGTGAAACACTCTTTTATGCGCATGTTTGGCGTCACGTAGCACGCAAACTTTTTAAGTGGACAGCTGTATAATAGTCCTTTGTATACAACCTAATGACGCCAAGGCTGCCAGTATGACACCCTTGTTAATGAATAAGGGAAAGAGGTGTATACCTAAGGGCTCGTTTTTCCGTGTTTCGACACAATATTAATGAGATCTAACAGACAATAATGCCAAGGAATGTACAGGGGAAGTTATTAGAACCAATGGATGGTAAATAAGAAGAAAGAAAAGTGGGGGAAAAATACCGAGCCGTGAGCAGTAATCGAACCTATGACCTTCAAATAACGTATTCGATACTCTAACCATTGAGATATCACAGCGGCCTTTCCTTCATCCACTTTTTTGGGTTTATATGTGAATTTAGAAGTGGGAGTGTCAGTCAGCGCCATCTATAAGCTAAGCGACGAGTGTGAAACACTCTTTTATGTGCATGTGTGGCGTCACGTAGCACGCGAACTTATTACGACAGGGCAGCTGATTAATAGTCCTTCGTATACAACCTAATGACACCAAGCCTGCCAGTACGAGACCCTCGTTTATGCATAAGGGAAAGAAGTGTTTACCTAAGGGCTCGTTTTTCCGTGTTTTGTCACGATATTAACGATATATAACAGACAATAATGCCATATAATGTACAGGGAAAGTTATTAGAACGAATGGAATGTAAATAAGAAGAAATAAAAGTGGATAAAAAATAACTAGCCGTGAGCAGGAATCGAACCTATGACCTTCGAGTAACGCGTTCAATGCTCTAGCCACTGAGATATCACAGCGGCCTTCCCTCCATCTACTTTTTTGGGTTTATATGTGAATTTAGAAGTGGGAGTGTCAGTCAGCGCCATCTATAAGCCATGCAACGAGTGTGAAACACTCTTTATTGCGCATATGTGGCGTCACGTAGCACGCGAAGTTATTACGAGTGGGCAGCTGATTATTAGTGCCTCGTATACAACCTAATGACACCAAGTCTGCCAGTATGACACCCTCGTTAATGAAAAAGGAAAGATGTGTATACCAAAGGGCTCGTTTTTCCGTGTTTAGACACAATATTAAGGAGATCTAACTGATAGTGATGCCAAGGAATGTACAGGGGAAGTTATTAGAACCAATGGAATGTAACTAAGAAGAAAGAAAGGTGGGTGAAAAATAACTAGCCGTGAGCAGGAATCGAAACTATGACCTTGGAATAACGCGTTCGATGCTCTAACCACTGAGCTATCACAGCGGCCTTCCCTCCATTCACCTTTTTGGGTTTAAATGTGAATTTAGAAATAGGAGTGTAAGCCAGTGCCCTCTATAAACCCGGCGACGAGTGTGAATCGCTTTTTTATGCGCATGTGTGGCGTCACGTAGCACGGGAACTTATTACGAGTGGGCAGCTGATTATTAGTCCCTCGTTTACAACCTAATGACACCGAGTCTGCCAATACGAGACCCTCGTTAATGAATAAGGGAAAGAAGCGTAAACCCAAGGGCTCGTTTTTCTGTGTTTTTACACAATAATAATGAGATCTAACAGACAGTAAGGTCAAGGAATGTACAGGGGCAGTTATTAGAATCAATGGAAGTAAATAGGAAGAAAGAATGGTGGGTGAAAATATATCCAGCCGTGAGCTGGAATCGAACCTACGATCTTCGAATAACGCGTTCGATGCTCTACCCACTGAGCTATCACGGCGGCCTTCCCTCCATTCACTTTTTGGGTCTATATGTGAATTTGAAGTAGGAGTGTCAGTCAGTGCCATCTATAAGCCAAGCGACGAGTGTGAAACACTCTTTTATGTGCATGTGTGGCGTCACGTATCACGTGAACCGATTACGAGCGGGCAGCTGATTAATAGTCCCTCGTATACAACCCATTGACACCAAGTCTGCCAGTTCGAGACCCTCGTTAATGAATAAGGGAAAGAGGTGTGTACCAAAGGGCTTGTTTATCCGTGTTTTGACACAATAATAATGAGATCTGACAGACAATAACGCCAAGGAATGTAAAGGGGAAGTTATTAGAACCAATGGAATGTAAATAAGAAGAAAGAAAAATGGGTGAAAAAATACCCGGCCGTGAGCAGTAATCCAACCTATGACCTTCAAATAACGCGTTCGATGCTCTAACCATTGATATATGAAAGCGGCCTTCCCTTTATCCACTTTTTTGGGTTTATATGTGAATTTAGAAGTGAGAGTGTCAGTAAGCGCCATCTATAAGTAAAGCGCAAAGTGTGAAACACTCTTTTATGTGCATGGGCGGCGCCACGTAGCACGCGAACTTATTACGAGATGGCAGCATATTGATAGTTCTTCGTATACAACCTTATGACACCAAGTCTGCCAGTACGAGACCCTCGTTTATGAATAAGGGATAGAAGTGTATACCTAAGGGCTCGTTTTTCCGTGTTTTGTCACGATATTACTGATATCTAACAGACAATAATGCCATAGAATGTACAGGGGAAGTGATTAGAACGAATGGAATGAAATAGGAAGAAAGAAAGGTGGATGAAAAAATAACTAGCCGTGAGCAGGAATCGAACCTATGACCTTGGAATTACGCGTTTGATGCTCTACTCACTGAGATATCACAGCGGCCTTCCCTTCAACCACTTTTTTGGGTTTATATGTGAATTCAGAAGTGGGAGTGTATGTCAGCGCCATCTATAAGCCAAGCGAGGAGTGTTTAACACTCTTTTATGCGCATGTGTGGTATCACGTAGCACGCGAACTTATTACGAGAATGCAGCTGATTATTAGTCCCTCGTATACAACCTAATGACGCTAAGTCTGCCAGTACGAGACCCTAGTTTATGAATAAGGGAAGGAAGTGTAAACCCAAGGGCTCGTTTTTCTGTGTTTTTACACTATAATAATGAGATCTAACAGACAGTAATGTCAAGGAACGTACAGGGGCAGTTATTAGAACCAATGGAAGTAAATAGGAAGAAAGAAAGGTGGGTGAAAATATATCCAGCGGTGAGCTGGAGTCGAACCTACGATCTTCGAATAACGTGTTCGATGCTCTACCCACTGAGCTGTCACGGCGGCCTTCCCTCCATTCACTTTTTGGGTGTATAAGTGAATTTAGAAGTAGGAGTGTCAGTCAGTGCCATCTATAAGCCAAGCGACGAGTGTGAAACACTCTTTTATGCGCATGTGTGGCGTCACGTATCACGTGAACCTATTACGAGCGGGCAGCTGATTAATAGTCCCTCGTATACAACCTATTGACACCAAGTCTGCCAGTACGAGACCCTCGTTAATGAATAAGAGAAAGAGGTGTTTACCAAAGGGCTCGTTTTTCCGTGTTTTGACACAATAATAATGAGATATGACAGACAATAACGCCAAGGAATGTACAGGGGAAGTTATTAGAACCAATGGAATGTAAATAAGAGGAAAGAAAAATGTGTGAAAAAATACCCGGCCGTGAGCAGTAATCCAACCTATGACCTTCAAATAACGCGTTCGATGCTCTAACCATTGATATATGAAAGCGGCCTTCCCTTCATCCACTTTTTTGGGTTTATATGTGAATTTAGAAGTGAGTGTCAGTCAGCGCCATCTATAAGTTTAGCGACGAGTGTGAAACACTCTTTTATGTGCATGTGTGGCGTCACGTAGCACGCGAACCTATTACGAGATGGCAGCATATTAATAGTTCTTCGTATACAACCTAATGACACCAAGTCTGCCAGTACGAGACCCTCGTTTATGAATAAGGGATAGAAGTGTATACCAGGGCTCGTTTTTCCGTGTTTTGTCACGATATTACTGATATCTAACAGACAATAATGCCATAGAATATACAGGGGAAGTGATTAGAACGAATGGAATGAAATAGGAAGAAAGAAAGGTGGATGAAAAAATAATTAGCCGTGAGCAGAAATCAAACCTATGACCTTCAAATAACGCGTTCGATGCTCTAACCACTGAGCTATCACAGCGGCCTTCCCTCCATACACTTTTCTGGGTTTATATGTGCATTTAGAAGTAGGAGTTTCAGTCAGCGCCATCTATAAGCCAAGCGACGAGTGTGAAACACTCCATATGCGCATGCGTGGCGTCACGTATCACGTGAACTTATTCCGAGCGGGCAGCTGAATAATAGTCCCTCCTATACAACCCATTGACACCAAGTCTGCCTGAACGAGACCCTCGTTAATGAATAAGGGAAAGAGGTGTATACTAAAGGGCTCGTTTTTCCGTGTTTTGACACAATAATAATGGGATATAACAGACAGTGATGCCAAGGAATGTACAGGGGAAGTTATTAGAACAAATGAAATGTAAATAGGAAAAAAGAGAGTCGAGTGAAAAATAACTAGCCGTGAGCAGGAATCGAACCTATGACCTTGAAATAACGCGCTCGATGCACTACTCACTGAGATATCACAGCGGCCTTCCCTTCATCCACTTTTTGGGGTTTATATGTGAATTCAGAAGTGGGAGTGTCAGTCAGCGCCATCTATAAGCCAAGCGAGGAGTGTTAACACTCTTTTATGCGCATGTGTGGTATCACGTAGCACGCGAACTTATTACGAGAGGGCAGCTGATTATTAGTCCCTCGTATACAACCTAATGACACTGAGTCTGCCAGTACGAGACCCTAGTTTATGAATAAGGGAAAGAAGTGTATACCGAAGAGCTCGTTTTTCCGTGTTTTGACACAATATAGCGAGATCTAACAGACAATAATGCCAAGGAATGTACAGGAGAAGTTATTAAAACCAATGGAATGTAAATAAGAAGAAAGAAAATTGGGTGAAAAAATACCCGGCCGTGAGCAGTAATCGAACCTATGACCTTCAAATAACGCGTTCGATGCTCTAACCATTGAGATATCACAGCGGCCTTCCCTCCATCCACTTTTTTGGGTTTATATGTGAATTTAGAAGTGGGAGAGTCACTCAGCGCCATTTATAAGCTAAGCGACCAGTGTGAAACATTCTTTTATGTGCATGTGTGGCGGCACGTAGCACGCGAATTTAATACGAGAGGGCAGCTGAATAATAGTCCTTCGTGTACAACCTAATGACACCAAGTCTGCCAGTACGAGACCCTAGTTTATGAATAAGGGAAAGAAGTGTATACCGAAGGGCTCGTTTTTCCGCGTTTTGATACAATATAGCGAGATCTAACAGACAATAATGCCAAGGAATGTACAGGAGAAGTTATTAAAACCAATGGAATGTAAATAAGAAGAAAGAAAAGTGGGTGAAAAAATACCCGGCCGTGAGCAGTAATCGAACCTATGACCTTCAAATAACGCGTTCGATGCTCTAACCATTGAGATATCACCGCGGCCTTCCCTTCATCCACTTTTTGGGGTTTATATGTGAATTTAGAAGTAGGAGTGTCAGTCAGCGCCATCAATAAGCCAAGTGACGAGTGTGAAACATTATTTTATTCGCATGTGTGGCGTCACGTAGCACGTGAACCTATTACGAGTGGGCACCTGATTATCCGTCCTTCGTATACAACCTAATGACACCAAGGCTGCCAGTATGACACCCTTGTTATTGTATAATGGAAAGAAGTGTATACCTAACGGCTCGTTTTCCGTGTTTTGACACAATAAAAATGAGATCTAACAGGCAGTGATGCCATAGAATGTAGAGGGGAAGTTATTAGAACCAATGGAATGTAAATTAGAAGAAAGAAAAGTGGGTTAAAAAATACCCGGCCTTGAGCAGTAATCGAACCTATGACCTTCAAATAACGCGTTCGATGCACTAACCAATGAGATATCACAGCGGCCTTCCCTCCATCCACTTTTTTAGGTTTATATGTGAATTTTGAAGTGGGAGTGTTAGTCAGCGCCATCTATAAGCCAAGCGACCAGTGTGAAACACTCTTTTATGCGCATGTTTGGCGTCACGTAGCATGCGAACTTATTACGAGTGGGCAGCTGAATAATAGTCCCTCGTATACAACCTAATGACACCAATTCTGCCAGTATGACATCCTCGTTAATGAATAAGGGAAAGAGGTGTATACCTAAGAGCTCGTTTTTTCGTTTTTTTGACACAATAATAATGAGATCTAACAGACTGTAATTCCAAGGAATGTACAGGGGAAGTTATTAGAACCAATCGAATGTAAATAAGAAGAAAGAAAGGTGGGTGAAAAAATAACTTGCCGTGAGCAGGAATCGAGCCTACGACCTTCGAATAACGCATTTGATGCTCTATATACTGAGCTATCACAGCGGCCTTCCCTCCATCCACCTTTTTGGGTTTAAATGTGAATATCGAAATAGGAGTGTAAGCCAGTGCCCTCTAAGGGCCAAGCCACGAGTGTGAATCACTCTTGTATGCGCATGTGTGGCGTCACGTAGCACGTGAACTTATTACGAGCGGGCAGCTGATTATTAGTCCCTCGTTTACAACCTAATGACACCGAGTCTGCCAGTACGAGACCCTTGTTGATGAATAAGGGAAAGAAGTGTAAACCCAAGGGCTCGTTTTTCTGTGTTTTTACACAATATTAATGAGATATAACAGACAGTAATGTCAAGGAATGTACAGGGGCAGTTATTAGAACCAATGGAAGTAAATAGGAAAAAAGAAAGGTGGGTGAAAATATATCCAGCCGTGAGCTGGAATCGAACCTACGATCTTCGAATAACGCGTTCGATGCTCTACCCACTGAGCTGTCACGGCGGCCTTCCCTCCATTCACTTTTTGGGTGTATAATTGAATTTAGAAGTAGGAGTGTCAGTCAGTGCCATCTATAAGCCAAGCGACGAGTGTGAAACACTCTTTTATGCGCATGTGTGGCGTCACGTATCACGTGAACCTATTACGAGCGGGCAGCTGATTAATAGTCCCTCGTATACAACCTATTGACACCAAGTCTGCCAGTACGAGACCCTCGTTAATGAATAAGGGAAAGAGGTGTATATCAAAGGGCTCGTTTTTCCGTGTTTTGACGCAATAATAATGAAATATAACAGACAGTGATGCCAAGGAATGTACAGGGGGAGTTAATAGAACCAATGGAATGTATATAAGAAGAAAGAAAGTCGAGTGAAAAATAACTAGCCGTGAGCAGGAATCGAACCTATGACCTTGGAATAACGCGTTCGATGCTCTACTCACTGAGATATCACAGCAGCCTTCCCTTCATCTACTTTTTGGGGTTTGTATGTGAAATTAGAAGTAGGAGTGTCAGTCAGCGCCATCTATAAGTTAAGCGACGAGTGTGAAACACTCTTTTATGTGCATGTGCGGCGTCATATAGCACGCGAACTTATTACGAGAGGGCAGCTGATTAATAGTCCTTCGTATACAACCTAATGACACCAAGTCTGCCAGTACGAGACCCTCGTTTATGAATAAACGATAGAAGTGTATACCTAAGGGCTCGTTTTTCCGTGTTTTGTCACGATATTACTGATATCTAACAGACAATAATGCCATAGAATGTACAGGGGAAGTTATTAGAACCAATAGCAAAACTGCGATTCGGCCTAGTTGGAATCTATCCATCCTGAAAATGTATGCGCAGGTCGAAAAACATTGACTCTTTTTAACCCTCGGACCAGCGCTCCCTGGTGACCTAAAAAAAAACACACAATGCACTGCGCACTTACGACAACGATAACAAAAACATAAAAACGATAACAGTTTCATTGATTGACAGACAGGAGCGCGATTTCTTTTGTTAGTAAAGCTACTGAAGGGTGGCTAACACAGTTGTCTTTCTGCTTGTCTATATGATATGCCTCCATTATCTCCCTTGACGTCTTGTTTCTACTCCTATACAGCAAGGTAGTGTCGCCAAAGCAAGGAGAGCATGCGCACTCATTGCAATGCATTGCCAAATGGGTTACAGGCCGACCTTTCAGGCTTGACATATGCTCTCTTAGCCTCGTGTTAATGCACCTGCCAGTCTGCCCTATATATACACAACCGCATGATAAAGGTATGCAATACACCACACTGTGTGCACATTCAACAAACCTGAGCTTATGTCTTATGCTACATCTCTTATGTGCGTTGGTCCCTCTGTCGCATTTCTGGTTGACCAACGCGCACACTCCTCCTATTTTGTTTTTGGCCGAAAACACTACTTTCACATCATACTTTCCAGCCACCTTTTTTAATCTATGTGAAAGCCTATGTACATAAGGGACCGCTACTACCTTAGAGCTAGAACCAGTCATCCCACCTGTTTCCAAACATGGCGCCGTTTCCCGTCTGAGCTTCTTTAATAACCTAGTGCCTACGGCCAACATCACAGAGAGTGGGTACCCCTCGTCCTGGAGCCTAGAGACCTGTTCATGAAACGACGCATGAACAGTATGGAAACAGGATTTAACCAATGCAGACCGAAAACAATTTGTTATAATTCCATTCTTGACCAGCTTAGAATGACATACCTGCGCATACATTTTCAGGATGGATAGAACCAATAGATTGTAAATAAGAAGGAAAGGTGGGTGAAAAAATAACTAGCCGTGAGCAGGAATCGAACCTATGACCTTCGAATAACGCGTTCGATGCTCTAACCACTGAGCTCTCACAGCGGCCTTCCTCCATCCATTTTTTTGGGTATATATGTGAATTTAGAAGTGGGAGTGTCAGTCAGCGCCATCTATGAGCCAAGCAACGAGTGTGAAACACTCTTTTATGCGCATGTTTGGCGTCACGTAGCACGCAAACTTTTTAAGTGGGCAGCTGTATAATAGTCCTTTGTATACAACCTAATGACACCAAGGCTGCCAGTATGACACCCTTGTTAATGAATAAGGGAAAGAGGTGTATACCTAAGGGCTCGTTTTTCCGTGTTTCGACACAATATTAATGAGATCTAACAGACAATAATGCCAAGGAATGTACAGGGGAAGTTATTAGAACCAATGGATGGTAAAAAAGGAGAAAGAAAAGTGGGGGAAAAATACCCAGCCGTGAGCAGTAATCGAACCTATGACCTTCAAATAACGTATTCGATACTCTAACCATTGAGATATCACAGCGGCCTTTCCTTCATCCACTTTTTTGGGTTTATATGTGAATTTAGAAGTGGGAGTGTCAGTCAGCGCCATCTATAAGCTAAGCGACGAGTGTGAAACACTCTTTTATGTGCATGTGTGGCGTCACGTAGCACGCGAACTTATTACGACAGGGCAGCTGATTAATAGTCCTTCGTATACAACCTAATGACACCAAGCCTGCCAGTACGAGACCCTCGTTTATGCATAAGGGAAAGAAGTGTTTACCTAAGGGCTCGTTTTTCCGTGTTTTGTCACGATATTAACGATATATAACAGACAATAATGCCATATAATGTACAGGGGAAGTTATTAGAACGAATGGAATGTAAATAAGAAGAAATAAAAGTGGATAAAAAATAACTAGCCGTGAGCAGGAATCGAACCTATGACCTTCGAGTAACGCGTTCAATGCTCTAGCCACTGAGATATCACAGCGGCCTTCCCTCCATCTACTTTTTTGGGTTTATATGTGAATTTAGAAGTGGGAGTGTCAGTCAGCGCCATCTATAAGCCATGCAACGAGTGTGAAACACTCTTTTATGCGCATGTGTGGCGTCACGTATCACGTGAACCGATTACGAGCGGGCAGCTGATTAATAGTCCCTCGTATACAACCCATTGACACCAAGTCTGCCAGTTCGAGACCCTCGTTAATGAATAAGGGAAAGAGGTGTGTACCAAAGGGCTCGTTTATCCGTGTTTTGACACAATAATAATGAGATCTGACAGACAATAACGCCAAGGAATGTACAGGGGAAGTTATTAGAACCAATGGAATGTAAATAAGAAGAAAGAAAAATGGGTGAAAAAATACCCGGCCGTGAGCAGTAATCCAACCTATGACCTTCAAATAACGCGTTCGATGCTCTAACCATTGATATATGAAAGCGGCCTTCCCTTTATCCACTTTTTTGGGTTTATATGTGAATTTAGAAGTGAGAGTGTCAGTCAGCGCCATCTATAAGTAAAGCGCAAAGTGTGAAACACTCTTTTATGTGCATGGGCGGCGCCACGTAGCACGCGAACTTATTACGAGATGGCAGCATATTGATAGTTCTTCGCATACAACCTTATGACACCAAGTCTGCCAGTACGAGACCCTCGTTTATGAATAAGGGATAGAAGTGTTTACCTAAGGGCTCGTTTTTCCGTGTTTTATCACGATAATACTGATATCTAACAGACAATAATGCCATAGAATGTACAGGGGAAGTGATTAGAACGAATGGAATGAAATAGGAAGAAAGAAAGGTGGATGAAAAAATAACTAGCCGTGAGCAGGAATCGAACCTATGACCTTGGAATTACGCGTTTGATGCTCTACTCATTGAGATATCACAGCGGCCTTCCCTTCATCCACTTTTTGGGGTTTATATGTGAATTTAGAAGTAGGAGTGTCAGTCAGCGCCATCAATAAGCCAAGTGACGAGTGTGAAACACTCTTCTATGCGCATGTGTGGCGTCACGTAGCATGCGAACTTATTACGAGGGGCAGTTGAATAATAGTCCTTCGTATACAACCTAATTACACCAAGTCTGCCAGTACGAGACTCTCGTTTATGAATAAGAGAAAGAAGTGTATACCTAAGGGCTCGTTTTTCTGTGTTTTGTCACGATATTAATGATATCTAGCAGACAATAATGCCATAGAATGTACAGGGGAAGGTATTACAACGAATAGAATGTAAATAACAAGAAAGAAATGTGGATGAAAAAATAACTAGTCGTGAGCAGGAATCGAACCCATGACGTTCGAATAACGCGTTCGATGTTCTAACCACTGAGATATCGCAGCGGCCTTCCCTTCATCCACTTTTTGGGGTTTATATGTGAATTTAGATGTAGGAGTGTCAGTCAGCGCCATCTATAAGTCAAGTGGCGAGTGTGTAACACTCTATTATGCGCATGTGTGGCGTCACGTAGCACTTCAACTCATTACGAGAGGGAAGCTTATTAATAGTCCCTCGTATACAACCTAATGACACTAAGTCTGCCAGTACGAGACCCTAGTTTATGAATAAGGGAAAGAAGTGTATCTGAAGGGCTCGTTTTTCCGTGTTTTGACACAATCTAATGATATCTAACAGACAATAATGCCAAGGAGTGTACAGGAAAAATTATTAGAACCAATGGAATGTAAATAAGAAGATAGAAAAGTGGGTGAAAAAATACCCGGCCGTCAGCAGTAATCGAGCCTATGACCTTCAAATAACGCGTTCGATGCTCTAACCATTGAGATATCACAGCGGCTTTCCCTCCATCCACTTTTTTGGGTTTATATGTGAATTTAGAAGTGGGAGAGTCACTCAGCGCCATCTATAAGCTAAGCGACGAGTGTGAAACACTCTTTTATGTGCATGTGTGGCGGCACGTAGCACGCGAATTTAATACGAGAGGGCAGCTGATTAATAGTCCTTCGTATACAACCTAATGACACCAAGTCTGCCAGTACGAGACCCTCGTTTATGAATGAGGGAAAGAAGTGTATACCTAAGGGCTCGTTTTACCGTGTTTTGTCACGATATTAACGATATCTATAAGACAATAATGCCATAGAATGTACAGGGGAAGTTATTAGAACGAATGGAATGTAAATAAGAAGAAAGAAAGGTGGATGAAAAAATAACTAGCCGTGAGCAGGAATCAAACCTATGACCTTGGAATAACGCATTCAATGCTCTAACCACTGAAATATCACAGTGGTCTTCCCTCTATCCACTTTTTTATGTTTATATGTGGATTTAGAAGTGGGAGTGTCAGTCAGCGCCATCAATAAGCCAAGTGATGAGTGTGAAACACTCTTTTATGCGCATGTGTGGCGTCACGTAGCACGTGAACCTATTACGAGAGGGCAGCTGATTATTAGTCCCTCGTATACAACCTAATGTCACCAAGTCTGCCAGTACGAGACACTCATTTATGAATAAGGGAAAGAAGTGTATACCTAAGGGCTCGTTTTTCCGTGTTTTGACACATTAATAATAAGATCTAACAGACAATAATGCCAAGGAATGTACAGGGGAAGTTATTAGAACCAATGGAATGTAAATAAGAAGAAAGAAAAGTGGGTGAAAAAATACCCGGCCGTGAGCAGTAATCGAACCTATGACCTTCAAATAACGCGTTCGATGCTCTAACCATTGAGATATCACAGCGGCTTTCCCTCCATCCACTTTTTTGGGTTTATATGTGAATTTAGAAGTGGGAGAGTCACTCAGCGCCATCTATAAGCTAAGCGACGAGTGTGAAACACTCTATTATGTGCATGTGTGGCGGCACGTAGCACGCGAATTTATTACGAGAGGGCAGCTGATTAATAGTCCTTCGTATACAACCTAATGACACCAAGTCTGCCAGTACGAGACCCTCGTTTATGAATGAGGGAAAGAAGTGTATACCTAAGGGCTCGTTTTTCCGTGTTTTGTCACGATATTAACGATATCTATAAGACAATAATGCCATAGATTGTAAAGGGGAAGTTATTAGAACGAATGGAATGTAAATAAGAAGAAAGAAAGGTGGATAAAAAAATAACTAGCCGTGAGCAGGAATCGAACCTATGACCTTCGAATAATGAGTTCGATGCTCTAACCACTGAAATATCACAGCGGCCTTCCCTTCATCCACTTTTTGGGGTTTATATGTGAATTAAGAAGTAGGAGTGTCAGTCAGCGCCATCAATAAGCCAAGTGATGAGTGTGAAACACTCTTTCATGCGCATGTGTGGCGTCACGTAGCACGCGAACTCATTACGAGCGGGCAGCTGTATAATAGTCTCTCGTATACAACCTAATGACACCAAGTCTGCCAGTACGAGACACTCGTTATTGAATAAAAGAAAGAAGTGTATACCTAAGGGCTCCTTTTTTCGTGTTTTGACACGATAATTATGAGATCTAACAGACAGTAATGCCATAGAATATACAGGGGAAGTTATTAGAACCAATAGATTGTAAATAAAAAGGAAAGGTGGGTGAAAAAATAACTAGCCGTGAGCAGGAATCGAACCTATGACCTTCGAATAACGCGTTCGATGCTCTAACCACTGAGCTCTCACAGCGGCCTTCCCTCCATCTACTTTTTTGGGTTTATATGCGAATTTTGAAGTGGGAGCGTCACTCAGCGCCATCTATAAGCTAAGCGAGGAGTGTGAAACCCTCTTTTATGTGCATGTGTGGTGTCACGTAGCACGCGAACTTATTACGAGAGGGCAGCTGATTATACGTCCTTCATATACAACCTAATGACACCAAGTCTGCCAGTACGAGACCCTCGTTTGTGAATAAGGGAAAGAAGTGTATACCTAAGGGCTCGTTTTTCCGTGTTTTGTCACGGTATTACTGATATCTAAGAGACAATAATGCCATAGAATGTACAGGGGAAGTTATTAGAACGAATGGAATGTAGATTAGAACAAAGAAAGGCGGACAAAAAAATAACTAGCCGTGAGCAGGAATCGAACCTATGACCTTCGAATAACGCGTTCGATGCTCTAACTGCTGAGCTATCACAGCGGCCTTCCCTCCATACACATTTCTGGGTTTATATGTGCATTTAGAAGTAGGAGGTTCAGTCGGCGACATCTATAGGCCAAGCGACGAGTGTGAAACACTCTATATGCGCATGTGTGGCGTCACGTATCGCGTGAACTTATTACGAGCGGGCAGCTGCGTAACAGTCACTCGTATACAACCTATTGACACCAAGTCTGCCAGTACGAGACCCTCGTTAATGAATAAGGGAAAGAGGTGTATACCAAAGGGCTCGTCTTTCCGTGTTTTGACACAATAATAATGAGATCTAACTAACAGTAATGCCAAGGAATGTACAGAGGAAGTTAATATAACCAATGAATTGTTAATAAGAAGAAAGAAAGGTGGGTGAAAAAAACTAGCCGTGAGCAGGAATCGAACCTATGACCTTGGAATAACGCGTTCGATGCTCTAACCACTGAGATATCACAGAGGCCTTGCTTCCATCCCCTTTTTTGGGTTTATATGTGAATTTAGAAGTGGGAGTGTCAGTCAGCGCCATCTATAGGCTAAGCGACGAGTGCGAAACATTCTTTTATGTGCATGTGTGGCGTCACGTAGCACGCGACCTTATTACGAGAGGGCAGCTGATTAATAGTCCTTCGTATACAACCTAACGACACCAAGTGTGCCAGTACGAGACCCTCGTTTATGAATAAGGGAAAGAAGTGTATACCTAAGGGCTCGTTTTTCCGTGTTTTGTCACGGTATTACTGATATCTAAGATACAATAATGCCATAGAATGTACAGGGGAAGTTATTAGAATGAATGGAATGTAAATAAGAAGAAAGAAAGGTGGATCAAAAAATAACTAGCCGTGAGGAGTAGTCGAACCTATGACCTTCGAATAACGCGTTCGATGCTCTAACCACTGAGCTATCACAGCGGCCTTCCCTCCATACATTTTTCTGGGTTTATATGTGCATTTAGAAGTAGGAGTTTCAGTCAGCGCCGTCTATAAGCCAAGCGACGAGTGTGAAACACTCTATATGCGCATGTGTGGCGTCACGTATCACGTGAACTTATTACGAGTGGGCACCTGATTAACAGTCTCTCGTATACAACCTATTGACATCAAGGGTGCCAGTACGAGACCCTCGTTAATGAATAAGGGAAAGAGGTGTATACCAAAGCGCTCGTTTTTCTGTGTTTTGACACAATAATAATGAGATCTAACAGAAAGGGATGCCAAGGAATGTACAGGGGAAGTTATTAGAACCAATGGAATGTAAATAAGAAGAAAGAAAGGTGGGTGAAAAATAACTAGCCGTGAGCAGGAATCGAACCTATGACCTTCGAATAACGCGTTCGATGCTCTAACCACTGAGATATCACAGCGGTCTTCCCTTCATCAACATTTTGGGGTTTATATGTGAATTTAGAAGTGGGAGTGTCAGTCAGCGCCATCTATAAGCCAAGCGAGGAGTTTGAAACACTCTTTTATGCGCATGTGTTTTTTCACGTAGCACGCGAACTTATTACGAGGGGGCAGCTGATTAATAGCCCTTCATGTACAACCTAGTGACACCAAGTCTGCCAGTACGAGACCCTCGTTTATGCGTAAGGAAAAGAAGTGTATACCTGAGGGCTGGTTTTTTCGTGTTTTGTCACAATATTAACGATATCTAACAGACAATAATGCCATATAATGTACAGGGGAAGTTATTAGAACGAATGGAATGTAAATAAGAAGAAAGAAAGGTGGATGAAAAAAAACTAGCCGTGAGCAGGAATCGAACCCATGACCTTCGAGTAACGCGTTCAATGCTCTAACCACTGAGATATCACAGCGGCCTTCCCTTCATTCACTTTTTGGGGTTTATATGTGAATTTAGAAATGGGGGTTTCAGTCAGCGCCATCTATAAGCGAAGCGACTAGTGTGAAACACTCTATATGCGCATGTGTGGCGTCACGTATCACGTGAACTTTTTACGATCGGGCAGCTGAATAATAGTCCCTCGTATACAACCTATTGACACCAAGTCTGCCAGTACGAGACCCTCGTTAATGAACAAAAGAAAGAAGTGTATACCTAAGGGCTCGTTTTTCCGTGTTTTGTCACGATATTAACGATATCTAACAGACAATAATGCCAAGGAATGTACAGGGGAAGTTATTAGAACCAATGAAATGTATATAAGCAGAAAGAAAGGTGGGTGAAAAAAATTAGCCGTGAGCAGGAATCGAACATATGACCTTGGAATAACGCGTTCGATGCTCTAGCCACTGAGATATCACAGCGGCCTTCCCTCCATCTACTTTTTTGGGTTTATATGTAAATTTAGAAGTGGGAGTGTCAGTCAGCGCCATCTATAAGCCAAGCAACGAGTGAGAAACACTCTTTATTGCGCATATGTGGCGTCACGTAGCACGCCAAGTTATTACGAGTGGGCAGCTGATTATTAGTGCCTCGTATACAACTGAAGACACCAAGTCTGCCAGTATGAGACCCTCGTTTATGAATAAGGGAAAGAAGTGTATACCTAAGGGCTCGTTTTTTTGTGTTTTGTCACAATATTAACGATATCTAACAGACAATAATGCCATATAATGTACAGGGGAAGTTATTAGAACGATTGGAATGTAAATAAGAAGAAAGAAAGGTGGGTGAAAAAAATTAGCCGTGAGCAGGAATCGAACTATGACCTTGGAATAACGCGTTCGATGCTCTAGCCGCTGAGATATCACAGCGGCCTTCCCTCCATCTACTTTTTTGGGTTTATATGTGAGTTTAGAAGTGGGAGTGTCAGTCAGCGCCATCTCTAAGCCAAGCAACGAGAGTGGACTCTTGATTGCGCATATGTGGCGTCACGTAGCACGCGAAGTTATTACGAGTGGGCAGCTAATTATTAGTGTCCCGTATACAACCTAATGACACCAAGTCTGCCAGTATGACACCACCGTTAATGAATAAGGCAAACAGGTGTATACCAAAGGGCTCCTTTTTCCGTGTTTTGACACAATAATAATGAGATCTAACAGACAATAATGCCATAGAATGTAAAGGGGAAGTTATCAGAACGAATGGAATGAAATCAGAAGAAAGAAAGGTGGATGAAAAAATAACTAGCCGTGAGCAGGAATCTAACCTTTGACCTTCGAATAACGCGTTCGATGCTCTAACCACTGAGCTATCACAGCTGCCTTCCCTCCATCCACTTTGTTGGGTTTATATGTGAATTCAGAAGTGGGAGTGTCAGTCAGCGCCATCTATGAGCTAAGCGACGAGGGCGAAACACTCTTTTATGCGCATGTGTGGTGTCACGTAGCACGCGAACTTATTAGGAGGGAGCAGCTGAATAATTGTCCTTCGTATACAACCTAATCACACCAAGTCTGCCAGTACGAGACCCTCGTTAATAAATAAAAGATTGATTGATTTGTGGGGTTTAACGTCCCAAAACCACCATTTGATTATGAGAGACGCCGTAGTGGAGGGCTCCGGAAATAAATAAAAGAAAGAAGTGTTTACCTAAGGGCTCGTTTTTCCGTGTTTTGTCACGATAATACTGATATCTAACAGACAATAATGCCATAGAATGTACAGGAGAAGTTATTAAAACGAATGGAATGTAGATAAGAACAAAGAAAGGCGGACAAATAATAACTAGCCGTGAGCAGGAATCGAACCTATGACCTTCGAATAACGCGTTCGATGCTCTAACCACCGAGCTCTTACAGCGGCCTTCCTTCATCCAATTTTTCGGGTTTATATGTGAATTTAGAAGTGGGAGTGTCATTCAGCGCCATCTATGAGCCAAGCAACGAGTGTGAAACACTCTTTTATGCGCATGTTTGGCGTCACGTAGCACGCAAACTTTTTACGAGTGGGCAGCTGTATAATAGTCCTTCGTATACAACCTAATGACACCAAGGCTGCCAGTATGACACACTTGTTAATGAATAAGGGAAAGAGGTGTATACCTAAAGGCTCATTTTTCCGTGTTTCGACACAATATTAATAAGATCTAACAGACAATAATGCCAAGGAATGTACAGGCGAAGTTATTAGAACCGATGGAATGTAAATAAGAAGAAAGAAAGGCGGGTGAAAAAATAACTAGCCGTGAGCAGGAATCGAACCTATGACCTTCGAGTAACGCGTTCAATGCTCTAACCACAGAGATATCACAGCGGCCTTCTCTTCATCCACTTTTTGGGGTTTATATGTGAATTTAGAAGTAGGAGTGTCAGTCAGCGCCATCAATAAGCCAAGTGACGAGTGTGATACACTCTTTTATGCGCATGTGTGGCGTCACGTAGTACATGAACTTATTACGAGTGGGCAGCTGATTAATAGTCCCTCGTATACAACCTAATGACACCAAGGGTGCCAGTATGACACCCTTGTTATTGAATAATGGAATGAAGTGTATACCTAACGGCTCGTTTTCTGTGTTTTGACACAATAATAATGAGATCTAACAGACAATAATGCCAAAGAATGTACAGGGGAAGTTATTAAAACCAATCGAATGTAAATAAGAAGAAAGAAAATTGGGTGAAAAAATACCCGGCCGTGAGCGGGAATCGAGCCTATGACCTTCGAATAACACGTTCGATGCTCTAATCACTGAGCTACCACAGCGACCTTCCCTCCATCCACTTTTTTGGGTTTATATGTGAATTTAGAATTGGGAGTGTCAGTCAGCGCCATCTATAAGCTAAGCAAAGAGTGTGAAACACTCTTTTATTTGCATGTGTTGCGGCACAAAGCACGCGAACTTATTACGAGAGGGCAGCTGATTAATAGTCCTTCGTATACAACCTAATGACACCAAGTCTGCCAGTACGAGACCCTCGTTTAGAATAAGGGAAAGAAGTGTATACTTAAGGGCTCGTTTTTCCGTGTTTTGTCACGATATTACTGATATCTAACAGACAATAATTCCATAGAATGTACAGGGGAAGTTATTAGAACGAATGGAATGTAAATAAGAAGAAAGAAAGTTGGATGAAAAATCACTAGCCGTGAGCAGGAATCGAGCCTATGACCTTCGAATAACGCGTACGAAGCTCTAACCACTGAGCTATCATAGCGGCCTTCCCTCCATACACTTTTCTGGGTTTATATGTGCATTTAGAAGTAGGAGTTTCAGTCAGTGCCATCTATTAGCCAAGCGAGGAGTGTGAAACACTCTATATGCGCATGTGTGGCGTCACGTATCACGTGAACTTATTACGAGCGGGCATCTGATTAATAGTCCCTCGTATACAACCTATTGACACCAAGTCTGCCAGTACGAGACCCTCGTTTAGAATAAGGGAAAGAAGTGTATACCAAAGGCTCGTTTTTCCGTGTTTTGACACAATAATAATGAGATCTAACAGACAATATTGCCAAGAAATGTACAGGGGAAGTTATTTGACCCAATGGAATCTAAATTAGAATAAAGAAAATTGGATGAAAAAATACCCGGCCGTGAGCAGCAGGAATCGAGCCTACGACCTTCGAATAACGCGTTCGATGCTCTAATCACTGAGCTATCACAGCGGCCTTCCCTCCATCAAATTTTTTGGGTTTATATGTGAATTTAGAAGTGGGAGTGTCAGTCAGCGCCATCTTTTATGTGCATGTGTGGCGTCACGTAGCACGCGAACTTATTACGAGAGGGCAGCTGATTAATAGTCCTTCGTATACAACCTAATGACACCAAGTCTGCCAGTACGAGACCCTCGTTTCTGCATAGGGGAAAAAAGTGTATACCTAAGGGCTCGTTTTCCGTGTTTTGACACAATATTAATGAGATCTAACAGACAATAATGCCAAGGAGTGTACAGGGGAAGTTATTAGAACGAATGGAATGTAAATAAGAAGAAAGAAAGTTGGATGAAAATGAACTAGCCGTGAGCAAGAATCGAGCCTATGACCTTCGAATAACGCGTTCGAAGCTCTAATCACTGAGCTATCACAGCGGGCTTCCCTCCATACACCTTTTTGGGTTTATATGTGCATTTAGAAGTAGGAGTTTCAGTCAGCATCATCTATAAGCTAAGCGACGAGTGTGAAACACTCTTTTATGTGCATGTGTGGCGTCACGTAGCACGCGAACTTATTACGAGAGGGCAGCTGATAAATAGTCCTTCGTATACAACCTAATGACACCAAGTCTGCCAGTACGACACCCTCGTTTATGAATAAGGGAAAGAAGTGTATACCTAAGGGCTCGTTTTTCCGTGTTTTGTTGCGATATTACTGATATCTAACAGACAGTGATGCCAGGGAATGTACAGGGGAAGTTATTAGAACCAATGGAATGTAAATAAGAAGAAAGAAAGGTGGGTGAAAAATAACTAGCCGTGAGCAGGAATCGAACCTATGATTTTAGAACAACACGTTCGATGCTCTAACCACTGAGATATGACAGCGGCCTTCCCTCCATCCACATTTTTGGGTTTATATGTGAATTTAGAAGGCGGAGTGTCAGTCAGCGCCATCTATGAGCCAAGCAACGAGTGTAAAATACTCTTTATGCGCATGTGTGGCGTCACGTAGCACGCGAACGTTTTACGAGGGCAAGCTGATTCATAGTCCCTCGTATACAATTTAATGACACAAAGACTGCCAGTATGACACCCTTGTTAATGAATAAGGGAAAGATGTGTATACCTAAGGGCTCGTTTTTCCGTGTTTCGACACAATAATAATGAGATCTAACACACAATAATGACAAGGATTGTACAGGGGAAGTTATTTGAACCAATGGATGGTAAATAAGAAGAAAGAAAAGTGGGTGAAAAAATACCCGGCCGTGAGCAGTTATTGAACTTATGACCTTCAAATAACGCGTTCGATGCTCTAATCATTGAGATATCACAGCGGCCTTTCCTTCATTCACTTTTTGGGGTTTATATATGAATTTAGAAGTGAGAGTGTCAGTCAGCACCGTCTATAAGCTAAGCGACGAGTGTGAAACACTTTTTATGTGCATGTGTGGCGTTACGTAGCACGCGAACTTATTACGAGAAGGCAGCTGATTAATAGTCCTTCGTATACAACCTAATGACACCAAGTCTGTCAGTACGAGACCCTCGTTTATGAATAAGGGAAGGAATTGTATACCTAAGGGCTCGTTTTTTCGTGTTTTGTCACGATATTAACAATATCTAACAAACAAGAATGCCATAGAATATACAGGGGAAGTTATTAGAACGAATGGAATGTAAATAAGAAGAAAGAAAGGTTGATGAAAAAATAACTAGCCGCGAGTAGGAATCGAGCCTATGACCTTCGAATAACGCGTTCGAAGCTCTAACCACTGAGCTATCACAGCTGCCTTCCCTCCATCCACTTTGTTGGGTTTATATGTGAATTCAGAAGTGGGAGTGTCAGTCAGCGCCATCTATGAGCTAAGCGACGAGGGCGAAACACTCTTTTATGCGCATGTGTGGTGTCACGTAGCACGCGAACTTATTAGGAGGGAGCAGCTGAATAATTGTCCTTCGTATACAACCTAATCACACCAAGTCTGCCAGTACGAGACCCTCGTTAATAAATAAAAGATTGATTGATTTGTGGGGTTTAACGTCCCAAAACCACCATTTGATTATGAGAGACGCCGTAGTGGAGGGCTCCGGAAATAAATAAAAGAAAGAAGTGTATACCTAAGGGCTCGTTTTTCCGTGTTTTGTCACGATAATACTGATATCTAACAGACAATAATGCCATAGAATGTACAGGAGAAGTTATTAAAACGAATGGAATGTAGATAAGAACAAAGAAAGGCGGACAAATAATAACTAGCCGTGAGCAGGAATCGAACCTATGACCTTCGAATAACGCGTTCGATGCTCTAACCACCGAGCTCTTACAGCGGCCTTTCTTCATCCAATTTTTCGGGTTTATATGTGAATTTAGAAGTGGGAGTGTCATTCAGCGCCATCTATGAGCCAAGCAACGAGTGTGAAACACTCTTTTATGCGCATGTTTGGCGTCACGTAGCACGCAAACTTTTTACGAGTGGGCAGCTGTATAATAGTCCTTCGTATACAACCTAATGACACCAAGGCTGCCAGTATGACACACTTGTTAATGAATAAGGGAAAGAGGTGTATACCTAAAGGCTCATTTTTCCGTGTTTCGACACAATATTAATAAGATCTAACAGACAATAATGCCAAGGAATGTACAGGCGAAGTTATTAGAACCGATGGAATGTAAATAAGAAGAAAGAAAGGCGGGTGAAAAAATAACTAGCCGTGAGCAGGAATCGAACCTATGACCTTCGAGTAACGCGTTCAATGCTCTAACCACAGAGATATCACAGCGGCCTTCTCTTCATCCACTTTTTGGGGTTTATATGTGAATTTAGAAGTAGGAGTGTCAGTCAGCGCCATCAATAAGCCAAGTGACGAGTGTGATACACTCTTTTATGCGCATGTGTGGCGTCACGTAGTACATGAACTTATTACGAGTGGGCAGCTGATTAATAGTCCCTCGTATACAACCTAATGACACCAAGGGTGCCAGTATGACACCCTTGTTATTGAATAATGGAATGAAGTGTATACCTAACGGCTCGTTTTCTGTGTTTTGACACAATAATAATGAGATCTAACAGACAATAATGCCAAGGAATGTACAGGGGAAGTTATTAAAACCAATCGAATGTAAATAAGAAGAAAGAAAATTGGGTGAAAAAATACCCGGCCGTGAGCGGGAATCGAGCCTATGACCTTCGAATAACACGTTCGATGCTCTAATCACTGAGCTACCACAGCGACCTTCCCTCCATCCACTTTTTTGGGTTTATATGTGAATTTAGAATTGGGAGTGTCAGTCAGCGCCATCTATAAGCTAAGCAAAGAGTGTGAAACACTCTTTTATTTGCATGTGTTGCGGTACAAAGCACGCGAACTTATTACGAGAGGGCAGCTGATTAATAGTCCTTCGTATACAACCTAATGACACCAAGTCTGCCAGTACGAGACCCTCGTTTAGAATAAGGGAAAGAAGTGTATACTTAAGGGCTCGTTTTTCCGTGTTTTGTCACGATATTACTGATATCTAACAGACAATAATTCCATAGAATGTACAGGGGAAGTTATTAGAACGAATGGAATGTAAATAAGAAGAAAGAAAGTTGGATGAAAAATCACTAGCCGTGAGCAGGAATCGAGCCTATGACCTTCGAATAACGCGTACGAAGCTCTAACCACTGAGCTATCATAGCGGCCTTCCCTCCATACACTTTTCTGGGTTTATATGTGCATTTAGAAGTAGGAGTTTCAGTCAGTGCCATCTATTAGCCAAGCGAGGAGTGTGAAACACTCTATATGCGCATGTGTGGCGTCACGTATCACGTGAACTTATTACGAGCGGGCATCTGATTAATAGTCCCTCGTATACAACCTATTGACACCAAGACTGCCAGTACGAGACCCTCGTTTAGAATAAGGGAAAGAAGTGTATACCAAAGGCTCGTTTTTCCGTGTTTTGACACAATAATAATGAGATCTAACAGACAATATTGCCAAGAAATGTACAGGGGAAGTTATTTGACCCAATGGAATCTAAATTAGAATAAAGAAAATTGGGTGAAAAAATACCCGGCCGTGAGCAGCAGGAATCGAGCCTACGACCTTCGAATAACGCGTTCGATGCTCTAATCACTGAGCTATCACAGCGGCCTTCCCTCCATCAACTTTTTTGGGTTTATATGTGAATTTAGAAACGGGAGTGTCAGTCAGCGCCATCTTTTATGTGCATGTGTGGCGTCACGTAGCACGCGAACTTATTACGAGAGGGCAGCTGATTAATAGTCCTTCGTATACAACCTAATGACACCAAGTCTGCCAGTACGAGACCCTCGTTTCTGCATAGGGGAAAAAAGTGTATACCTAAGGGCTCGTTTTCCGTGTTTTGACACAATATTAATGAGATCTAACAGACAATAATGCCAAGGAGTGTACAGGGGAAGTTATTAGAACGAATGGAATGTAAATAAGAAGAAAGAAAGTTGGATGAAAATGAACTAGCCGTGAGCAAGAATCGAGCCTATGACCTTCGAATAACGCGTTCGAAGCTCTAATCACTGAGCTGTCACAGCGGGCTTCCCTCCATACACCTTTCTGGGTTTATATGTGCATTTAGAAGTAGGAGTTTCAGTCAGCATCATCTATAAGCTAAACGACGAGTGTGAAACACTCTTTTATGTGCATGTGTGGCGTCACGTAGCACGCGAACTTATTACGAGAGGGCAGCTGATAAATAGTCCTTCGTATACAACCTAATGACACCAAGTCTGCCAGTACGACACCCTCGTTTATGAATAAGGGAAAGAAGTGTATACCTAAGGGCTCGTTTTTCCGTGTTTTGTTGCGATATTACTGATATCTAACAGACAGTGATGCCAGGGAATGTACAGGGGAAGTTATTAGAACCAATGGAATGTAAATAAGAAGAAAGAAAGGTGGGTGAAAAATAACTAGCCGTGAGCAGGAAACGAACCTATGATTTTAGAACAACACGTTCGATGCTCTAACCACTGAGATATGACAGCGGCCTTCCCTCCATCCACATTTTTGGGTTTATATGTGAATTTAGAAGGCGGAGTGTCAGTCAGCGCCATCTATGAGCCAAGCAACGAGTGTAAAATACTCTTTATGCGCATGTGTGGCGTCACGTAGCACGCGAACGTTTTACGAGGGCAAGCTGATTCATAGTCCCTCGTATACAATTTAATGACACAAAGACTGCCAGTATGACACCCTTGTTAATGAATAAGGGAAAGATGTGTATACCTTAGGGCTCGTTTTTCCGTGTTTCGACACAATAATAATGAGATCTAACACACAATAATGACAAGGATTGTACAGGGGAAGTTATTTGAACCAATGGATGGTAAATAAGAAGACAGAAAAGTGGGTGAAAAAATACCCGGCCGTGAGCAGTTATTGAACTTATGACCTTCAAATAACGCGTTCGATGCTCTAATCATTGAGATATCACAGCGGCCTTTCCTTCATTCACTTTTTGGGGTTTATATATGAATTTACAAGTGAGAGTGTCAGTCAGCACCGTCTATAAGCTAAGCGACGAGTGTGAAACACTTTTTATGTGCATGTGTGGCGTTACGTAGCACGCGAACTTATTACGAGAAGGCAGCTGATTAATAGTCCTTCGTATACAACCTAATGACACCAAGTCTGTCAGTACGAGACCCTCGTTTATGAATAAGGGAAGGAATTGTATACCTAAGGGCTCGTTTTTTCGTGTTTTGTCACGATATTAACAATATCTAACAAACAAGAATGCCATAGAATATACAGGGGAAGTTATTAGAACGAATGGAATGTAAATAAGAAGAAAGAAAGGTTGATGAAAAAATAACTAGCCGCGAGTAGGAATCGAGCCTATGACCTTCGAATAACGCGTTCGAAGCTCTAACTACTGAGCTATCATAGCGGCCTTCTCTCCATACACTTTTCTGGGTTTATATGTGCATTTAGAAGTAGGAGTTTCAGTCAGCGCCATCTATAAGCCAAGCGACGAGTGTGAAACACTCTATATGCGCATGTGTGGCGTCACGTATCACGGTAACTTATTACGAGCGGGCAGCTGATTAATAGTCCCTCGTATACAACCTATTGACACCAAGTCTGCCAGTACGAGACCCTCGTTTGGAATAAGGGAAAGAAGTGTATACCAAAAGGCTCGTTTTTCTGTGTTTTGACACAACAGTAATGAGATCTAACAGACAGTGATGCCAAGGAATGTACAGGGGAAGTTATTGAAACCAATCGAATGTAAATAAGAAGAAAGAAAGTTGGGTGAAAAAAATTAGCCGTGAGCTGGAATCGAACCTATGACCTTGGAATAACGCGTTCGATTCTCTAACCACTGAGATATCACAGTGGCTTTCCCTCCATCCACTTTTTTGGGTTTATATGTGAATTTAGAAGTGGGAGTGTCAGTCAGCGCCATCAATAAGCCAAGTGACGAGTGTGAAACACTCTTTTATGCGCATGTGTGGCGTCACGTAGCACGTGAACTTATTACGAGTGGGCAGCTGATTATTAGTCTCTCGTATACAACCTAATGACACCAAGTCTGCCAGTATGACACCCTCGTTAATGAATAAGGGAAAGAGGTGTATACCAAAGGGCTCGTTTTGCGTGTTTTGACGCGATAATAATGAGATCTAACAGACAGTAATGCCATAGATTATACAGGAGAATTTAATAGAACCAATGGAATGTAAATAGGAAGAAAGAAAGGTGGGTGAAAAAAATCAGCCGTGAGCAGGAATCGAACCTTTGACCTTGGAATAACGCGTTCGATGCTTTAACCACTGAGATATCACAGCGGCCTTCCCTTCATCCACGTTTGGGGTTTATATGCGAAATTAGAAGTAGGAGTGTCTGTCAGCCTCATCTATACGCCAAGCGACGAGTGTGAAACACTCTATATGCGCATGTGTGGTGTCACGTATCACGTGAACTTATTAAGAGATGGCAGCTGATTAATAGTCCCTCGTATACAACTCATTGACACCAAGTCTGCCAGTACGAGACCCTCGTTTAGAATAAGGGAAAATAGTGTATACCAAAGGGCTCGTTTTTCCGTGTTTTGACACAATAATAATGAGATCTAACTGACAGTGATGCCAAGGAATGTACAGGGGAAGTTATTGAACCCAATCGAATGTAAATAAGAAGAAAGAAAGGTAGGTGAAAAAAATTAGCCGTGAGCAGGAATCGAATCTATGACCTTGGAATAACGCGTTCGATTCTCTAACCACTGAGATATCACAGCGGCTTTCCCTTCATCCACTTTTTTGAGTTTATATGTGAATTTAGAAGTGGGAGTGTCAGTCAGCGCCATCTATAAGCCATGCGACGAGTGTAAAACACTATTTTATGTGCATGTGTGGCGGCACGTAGCACGCGAACTTTTTACGAGTGGGCAGCTGATTAATAGTCCTTCGTATACAACCTAATGACACCAAGGCTGCCAGTATGACACCCTTATTAATAAATAAGGGAAAGAGGTGTATACCTAAGGGCTCGTTTTTCCGTGTTTTGACACAATATTAATGAGATCTAACAGACAATAATGCCAAGGAATGTACAGGGGAAGTTATTAGAACCAATGGATGATAAATAAGAAGAAAGAAAAGTGGGTGAAAAAATACCCGGCCGTGAGCAGTAATCGAACCTATGACCTTCAAATAACGCGTTCGATGCTCTAATCACTGAGCTACCACAGCGGCCTTTCCTCCATCCACTTTTTTGGGTTTATATGTGAATTTAGAAGTGGGAGTGTCAGTCAGCACCATCTATAAGCTAAGCGACGAGTGTGAAACACTCTATATGCGCATGTGAGGCGTCACGTATCACGTGAACTTATTACGAGCGGGCAGCTGATTAATAGTCTCTCGCATACAACCTATTGACACCAAGTCCTCCAGTACAAGACCCTCGTTAATGAATAAGGGAAAGAGGTGTATACCAAAGGGCTCGTTTTTCCGTGTTTTGAAACAATAATAATGAGATCTAACAGACAATATTGCCAAGAAATGTACAGGGCAAGTTATTAGAACCAATGGAATCTAAATTAGAATAAAGAAAATTGGGTGAAAAAATACCCGGCCGTGAGCAGCAGGAATCGAGCCTACGACCTTCGAATAACGCGTTCGATGCGCTAATCACTGAGCTATCACAGCGGCCTTCCCGACATCCAATTTTTTGGGGTTTATATGTGAACTTAGAAGTGGGAGTGTCAGTCAGCGCCATCTATAAGCCAAGCGACGAGAGTGAAACACTATTTCATGTGCATGTGTGGCGGCACGTAGCACGCAAACTTTTTACGAGAGGGCAGCTGATTAATAGTTCTTCGTATACAACCTAATGACACCAAGGCTGCCAGTATGACACCCTTGTTAATGAATAAGCGAAAGAGGTGTATACCTAAGGGCTCGTTTTTCCGTGTTTTGACACAATATTATTGAGATCTCACAGACAATAATGCCAAGGAATGTACAGGGGAAGTTATTAGAACGAATGGAATGTAAATAAGAAGAAGGAAAGTTGGATGAAAATGAACTAGCCATGAGCAGGAATCGAGCCTATGACCTTCGAATAACGCGTACGAAGCTCTAACCACTGAGCTATCACAGCGGGCTTCCCTCCATACACATTTCTGGGTTTATATGTGCATTTAGAAGAAGGAGTTTCAGTCAGCGCCATCTATAAGCTAAGTGACGAGTGTGAAACACACTTTTATGTGCATGTGTGGCGTCACGTAGCACGCGAACCTATTACGAGAGGGCAGCTGATAAATAGTCCTTCGTATACAACCTTATGACACCAAGTCTGCCAGTACGAGACCCTCGTTTATGAATAAGGGAAAGAAGTGTATACCTAAGGGCTCGTTTTTCCGTGTTTTGTTGCGATATTACTGATATCTAACAGACAATAATGCCATAGAATGTACAGGGGAAGTTATTAAAACGAATGAAATGTAAATAAGAAGAAAGAAAGCCTGATGAATAAATACCTAGCCGTGAGCAGGAATCAAACCTATGACCTTCGAATAACACGTTCGATGCTCTAACCACTGATCTATCACAGCGGCCTTCCCTTCATACACATTTCTGGGTTTATATGTGCATTTAGAAGTAGGAGTTTCAGTCGGCGCCATCTATAAGCCAAGCGACGAGCGTGAAACACTCTATATGCGCATGTGAGGCGTCACGTATACCGTGAACGTATTACGAGCGGGCAGCTGATTAATAGTCCCTCGCATACAACCTATTGACACCAAGTCTGCCAGTACGAGACCCTCGTTAATGAATAAGGGAAAGAGGTGTATACCAAAGGGCTCATTTTTCCGTGTTTTGACACAATAATAATAAGATCTAACAGACAGTGATGCCAGGGAATGTACAGGGGAAGTTATTAGAACCAATGAAATGTAAATAAGAAGAAAGAAAGATGGGTGAAAAATAACTAGCCGTGAGCAGGAATCGAACCTATGATTTTAGAATAACACGTTCGATGCTCTAACCACTGAGATATGACATCGGCTTTCCCTCCATCCACTTTTTTTGGTTTATACGTGAATTTAGAAGGCGGAGTGTCAGTCAGCGCCATCTATGTGCCAAGCAACGAGTGTAAAACACTCTTTTATGCGCATGTGTGGCGTCACGTAGCACGCGAACTTTTTACGAGAGGGCAGCTGATTATTAGTCCCTCGTATACAATCTAATGACACAAAGGCTGCCAGTATGACACCCTTGTTAATGAATAAGGGAAAGAGGTGTATACCTAAGGGCTCGTTTTTCCGTGTTTCGACACAATAATAATGAGATCTAACAGACATGAATGCCAAGGATTGTACAGGGGAAGTTATTAGCACCTATCGAATGTAAATAAGAAGAAAGAATATTGGGTGAAAAAATACCCGGCCGTGAGCAGAAATCGAGCTTATGACCTTCGAATAACACGTTCGATGCTCTAATCACTGAGCTACCACAGCGGCCTTTCCTCCATCCACTTTTTTGGGTTTATATGTGAATTTAGATGTGGGAGTGTCAGTCAGCACTATCTATAAGCTAAGCGACGAGTGGGAAACACTCTTTTATTTGCATGTGTGGCGGCACGTAGCACGCGAACTTATCACGAGAGGGTAGCTGATTAATAGTCCTTCGTATACAACCTAATGACACCAAGTCTGCCTGTACGAGACCCTCGTTTATGAATAAGGGAAAGAAGTGTATACCTAAAGGCTCGTTTTTCCGTGTTTTGTTGCGATATTACTGATATCTAACAGATAATAATGCCATAGAATGTACAGGGGAAGTTATTAGAACCAATGAAATGTAAATAAGAAGAAAGAAAGGTGGATGAATAAATACCTAGCCTTGAGCAGGAATCGAACCTATGATTTTAGAATAACACGTTCGATGCTCTAACCACTGATCTATCACAGCGGCCTTCCCTCCATACACTTTTCTGGGTTTATACGTGCATTTAGAAGTAGGAGTTTCAGTCAGCGCCATCTATAAGCCAAGCGACGAGTGTGAAACACTCTATATGCGCATGTGAGGCGTCACGTATAACGTGAACTTATTACGAGCGGGCAGCTGATTAATAGTCCCTCGCATACAACCGAGACCCTCGTTAATGAATAAGGGTAAGAGGTGTATACCAAAGGGCTCGTTTTTCCGTGTTTTGACACAATAATAATGAGATCTAACAGACAGTGATGCCAGGGATTGTACAGGGGAAGTTATTAGAACCAATAGAATGTAAATAAGAAGAAAGAAAGGTGGGTGAAAAATAACTAGCCGTGAGCAGGAATCGAACCTATGATTTTAGAATAACACGTTCGATGCTCTAACCACTGAGATATGACAGCGGCCTTCCCTCATCCACTTTTTTTGGGATTATATGTGAATTTAGAAGGCAGAGTGTCAGTCAGCGCCATCTATGAACCAAGCAACGAGTGTAAAACACTCTTTTATGCGCATGTGTGGCGTCACGTAGCACGCGAACATTTTACGAGTGGGCAGCTGATTGATAGTCCCTCGTATACAACCTAATGACACCAAGGCTGCCAGTATGACGCCCTTGTTTATGAATACGGGAAAGAGGTGTATACCTAAGGGCTCGTTTTTCCGTGTTTCGACACAATAATAATGAGATCTAACAAAAAGTGGTGCCAAGGATTGTACAGGGGAAGGAATTAAAACCAATGGAATGTAGATAAGAAGAAAGAAAGGTGGGTGAAAAATAAATAGCCGTGAGCAGGAATCGAGCCTATGACCTTGGAATAACGCGTTCGATGCTCTAACCACTGAGATATCGCAGCGGCCTTCCCTCCATCCACTTTTTTGGGTTTATATGGGAATTTAGAACTTGGAGTGTCATTCAGCGCCATCTATGAGCCAAGCAACGAGTGTGAAACACTCTTTTATGCGCTTGCGTGGCGTCACGTAGCACGCGAACTTTTTACGAGTGGGCAGCTGATTGATAGTCCCTCGTATACAACTTAATGACACCAAGGCTGCCAGTATGACGCCCTTGTTTATGAATACGGGAAAGAGGTGTATACCTAAGGGCTCGTTTTTCCGTGTTTCGACACAATAATAATGAGATTTAACAGACAATAATGCCAAGGAATGTACAGGGGAAGTTATTAGAAGCAATAGATGGTAAATAGGAAGAAAGAAAAGTGGGTCAAAAAATACCCGGCTGTGAGCAGTAATCGAACCTATGACCTTCAAATAACGCGTTCGATGCTCTAACCACTGAGATATCACAGCGGCCTTCCCTTCATCCACTTTTTGGGGTTTATATGTGAATTTAGAAGTAGGAGTGTCATTCAGCGCCATCTATAAGCTAAGCGACAAATGTGAAACACTCTTTTATGTGCATGTGTGGCGTTACGTAGCACGCGAACTTATTACGAAAGGGCAGCTGATTAATAGTCCTTCGTATACAACCTAATGACAACAAGTCTGCCAGTACGAGACCCTCGTTTATGAATAAGGGAAAGAAGTGTATACATAAGGGCTCGTTTTTTCGTGTTTTGTAACGTTAATAACAATATCTAGCAGACAATAATGCCATAGAATGTACAGGGGAAGTTATTAGAACGAATGGAATGTAAATAAGAAGAAAGAAAGGTGGTTGAAAAAATAATTAGCCGCGAGTAGGAATCGAACCTATGACCTTCGAATAACGCGTTCGATGCTCTAATCACTGAGCTATCACAGCAGCCTTCGCTCCATCCAATGTTTTGGGGTTTGTATGTGAATTCAGAAGTAGGAGTGTCAGTCAGCACCATCTATAAGACAAGCGACGAGTGTGAAACACTCTATATGCGCATGTGTGGCGTCACGTATCACGTGAACTTATTACGAGCGGGCAGCTGATTAATAGTCCCTCGTATACAACCTATTGACACCAAGTCTGCCAGTACGAGACCCTCGTTAATGAATAAGGGAAAGAGGTGTATACCAAAGGGCTCATTTTTCCGTGTTTTGACACAATAATAATGAGATCTAACAGAAAGTGGTGCAAAGGAATGTACAGGGGAAGTTATTAGAACCAATGGAATGTAAATAAGAAGAAAGAAAGGTGGGTGAAAAAATTAGCCGTGAGCTGGAATCGAACCTTTGACCTTGGAATAACGCGTTCGATGCTTTAACCACTGAGATAACACAGCGACCTTCCCTCCATACACTTTTCTGGGTTTATATGTGCATTTAGAAGTAGGAGTTTCAGTCAGCGCCATCTCTAAGCCAAGCGACGAGTGTGAAACACTCTATATGCGCAGGTGTGGCGTCACGTATCACGTGAACTTATTACGAGATGGCAGCTGATTAATGGTCCCTCGTATACAACCTATTGACACCAAGTCTGCCAGTATGACACCCTTGTTAATGAATAAGGGAAAGAGGTGTATACCTAAGGGCTCGTTTTTCCGTGTTTTGACACAATAATAATGAGATCTAACACACAATATTGCCAAGAAATGTACAGGGGAAGTTATTAGAACCAATGGAATCTAAATTAGAATAAAGAAAATTGGGTGAAAAAATACCCTGCCGTGAGCAGTAACCGAACCTATGACCTTCAAATAACGCGTTCGATGCTCTAATCACTGAGCTATCACAGCGGCCTTTCCTTCATCCACTTTTATGGGTTTTTATGTGAATTTAGAAGTGGGAGTGTCAGTCAGCGCCATCTTTATGTGCATGTGTGGCGTCACGTAGCACGCGAACTTATTACGAGAGGGCAGCTGATTAATAGTCCTTCGTATACAACCTAATGACACCAAATCTGCCAGTACGAAACCCTCGTTTATGAATAAGGGAAATAAGTGTATACCTAAGGGCTCGTTTTTCCGTGTTTTTTTGCGATATTACTGATATCTAACAGACAATAATGCCATAGAATGTACAGGGGAAGTTATTAGAACGAATGTAATGTAAATAAGAAGAAAGAAAGGTGGATGAATAAATACCTAGCCGTGAGCAGGAATCGAACCCATGACCTTCGAATAACACGTTCGATGCTCTAACCACTGATCTATCACAGCGGCCTTCCCTCCATACACTTTTCTGGGTTTATATGTGCATTTAGAAGTAGGAGTTTCAGTCAGCGCCAGCTATAAGCCAAGCGACGAGTGTGAAACACTGAAACACTCTATATGCGCATGTGAGGCGTCACGTATCACGTGAACTTATTACGAGCAGGCAGCTGATTAATAGTCCCTCGCATACAACCTATTGACACCAAGTCTGCCAGTACGAGACCCTCGTTAATGAATAAGGGAAAGAGGTGTATACCAAAGGGCTCGTTTTTCCGTGTTTTGACACAATAATAAAGAGATCTAACAGACAGTGATGCCAGGGATTGTAGAGGGGAAGTTATTAGAACCAATGGAATGTAAATAAGATAAAAGAAAGGTGGGTGAAAAATAACTAGCCGTGAGCAGGAATTGAACCTATGACCGTGGAATAACGCATTCGATGCTCTAACCACTGAGATATCACAGCGGCCTTGCTTCCATCCACTTTTTTGGGTTTATATGTGAATTTAGAAGTGGGAGTTTCAGTCAGTACCATCTATAATCCTAGCGACGAGTGTGAAGCACTCTATATGCGCATGTGTGGCGTCACGTATCACGTGAATTTATTTCGAGTTGGCAGCTGATTAATAGTCCCTCGTATACAACCTATTGACGCCAACTCTGCCAGTACGAGACCCTCGTTAATGATAGGGAAATGGGTGTATACTAAAGGGCTTGTTTTTCCGTGTTTTGACACAATATTAATGAGATCTAACAGAAAGTTATGCCAAGGAATGTACAGGGGAAGTTATTAAAACCAATAGAATGTAGATAAGAACAAAAAAAGGTGGGTGAAAAATAACTAGCCGTCAGCAGGAATCGAACCTATGATTTTAGAATAACACGTTCGATGCTCTAACCACTGAGATATGACAGCGGCCTTCCCTCCATCCACTTTTTTGGGTTTATATGTGAATTTAGAAGGCGGAGTGTCAGTTAGCGCCATCTATGAGCCAAGCAACGAGTGTAAAACACTCTTTTATGCGCATGTGTGGCGTCACGTAGCACGCGAACTTATTACGAGTGGGCAGCTGATCATTAGTCTCTCGTATACAATCTAATGACACAAAGGCTGCCAGTATGACACCCTTGTTAATGAATAAAGGAAAGAGGTGTATACGTAAGGGTTCGTTTTTCCGTGTTTCGACACAATAATAATGAGATCTAACAGACAATAATGCCAAGGATTGTACAGAGGAAGTTATTAGAACCAATGGATGGTAAATAAGAAGAAAGAAAAGTGGGTGAAAAAATACCCGGCCGTGAGCAGTAATCGAACTTATGACCTTCAAATAACGCGTTCGATGCTCTAAGCATTGAGATATCACGGCGGCCTTTCCTTCATTCACAATTTGGGTTTATATGTGAATTTAGAAGTAGGAGTGTCAGTCAGCGCCATCTATAAGCTAAGCGACGAGTGTGATACACTCTATATGCGCATGTGTGGCGTCACGTATCACGTGAACTTATTACAAGCGGGCAGCTGATCAATAGTCCCTCGTATACAACCTATTGACACCAAGTCTGCCAGTACGAGACCCTCGTTAATGAATAAGGGAAAGAGGTGTATACCAAAGGGCTCGTTTTTCCGTGTTTTGACACAATAATAATGAGATCTAACAGAAAGTGGTGCCAAGGATTGTACAGGGGAATTTATTAGAACCAATGGAATGTAGATAAGAAGAAAGAAAGGTGGGTGAAAAATAAATAGCCGTGAGCAGGAATCGAACCTATGACCTTGGAATAACGCGTTCGATGCTCTAACCACCGAGATATCACAGCGGCTTTCCCTCCATCCACTTTTTTGGGTTTATATGTTAATATAGAAGTGGGAGTGTCAGTCAGCGCCATCTATAAGCCAAGCAACGAGTGTGAAACACTCTTTATTGCGCATATGTGGCGTCACGTAGCACGCGAAGTTATTACGAGTGGGCAGCTGATTATTAGTCTCTCGTATACAACCTAATGACACCAAGTCTGCCAGTATGACACCCTCGTTAATTAATAAGGGAAAGAGGTGTATACCAAAGGGCTCGTTCTCCGTGTTTTGAGGCGATAATAATGAGATCTAACAGACAGTAATGCCATAGATTATACAGGGGAAGTTATTAGAACCAATGCAATGTAAATAAGAAGAAAGGTGGGTGAAGAAATAACTAGATGTGAGCAGGAATCGAGCCTATGAACTTCGAATAACGTGTTCGATGCTCTAACCACGGAGCTATCACAGCGGCCTTCCCTCCATCCACTTGTTTAGGTTTATATGTGAATTTAGATGTATGAGTGTCAGTCAGCGCCATCTATAAGCCAAGCGACGAGTGTGAAACACTCTTTTAGGCGCATGTGTGGCGTTGCGTAACACGTGAACTTATTACGAGTGGGCAGCTGATCATTAGTCCCTCGCATACAACCTAATGACACCAAGTCTGCCAGTATGACACCATTGTTAATGAATATGGGAAAGAGGTGTATACCTAAGGGCTCGTTTTTCCGTGTTTTGACACAATAATAATGAGATCTGACAGACAGTAGTGCCAAGGAATGTACAGGGGAAGTTATTAGAACCAATGGAATGTAAATAAGAAGAAAGGTGGGTAAAAAAAACTAGCCGTGACAAGAATCGAACCTATGACCTTGGAATAATGCGTTTGATGCTCTAACAACTGAGATATCACAGCGGCCTTCCCTCCATCCACTTTTTTGGGTTTATATGTGAAATTAGAAGTAGGAGTGTCTGTCAGCGCCATCAATAAGCCAAGTGACGAGTGTGAAACACTCTTTTATGCGCATGTGTGGCGTCACGTAGCACGTGAACTTATTACGAGTGGGCAGCCTAATAATAGCCTCTCGTATACAACCTAATGACACCAAAGCTGCGAGTATGACACTCTTGTTATTGAATAAGGGAAAGAAGTGTATACCTAACGGCTCGTTTTTCGTGTTTTTACACAATAATAATGAGATCCAACAGACAATATTGCCAAGGAATGTACAGGGGAAGTTATTAGAACCAATCGAATGTAAATAAGAAGAAAGAAAATTGGGTGAAAAAATACCCGGCCGTGAGCAGGAATCGAGCCTATGACCTTCGAATAACACGTTCGATGCTCTAATCACTGAGCTACCACAGCGGCCTTCCTTCCATCCACCTATTTGGGTTTATATGTGAACTTAGAAGTGCGAGTGTCAGTCAGGGCAATCTATAAGCTAAGCGAAGAGTGTGAAACACTCTTTTATTTGCATGTGTGGCGGCACGTAGCACGCGAACTTATTACGAGAGGGCAGCTGATTAATAGTCCTTCGTATACAACCTAATGACACCAAGTCTGCCAGTACGAGACCCTCGTTTATGAATAAGGGAAAGAAGTGTATACTTAAGGGCTTGTTTTTCCGTGTTTTGTCACAATATTACTGATATCTAACAGACAATAATGCCATAGAATGTAAAGGGGAAATTATTAGAACGAATGGAATGTAAATAAGAAGAAAGAAAGTTGGATGAAAAATAACTAGCCGTGAGCAGGAATCGAGCCTATGACCTTCGAATAACGCGTCCGAAGCTCTAACCACTGACCTATCATAGCGGCCTTCCCTCCATACACTTTTCTGGGTTTATATGTGCATTTAGAAGTAGGAGTTTCAGTCAGCGCCAGCTATAAGCCAAGCGACGAGTGTGAAACACTGAAACACTTTATATGCGCATGTGAGGCGTCACGTATCACGTGAACTTATTACGAGCGGGCAGCTGATTAATAGTCCCTCGCATACAACCAATTGACACCAAGTCTGCCAGTACGAGACCCTCGTTAATGAATAAGGGAAAGAGGTGTATACCAAAGGGCTCGTTTTTCCGTGTTTTGACACAATAATAATGAGATCTAACAGACAATATTGCCAAGAAATATACAGGGGAAAATATTAGAACCAATGGAATCTAAATTAGAATAAAGAAAATTGGGTGAAAAAATAACCGGCCGTGAGCAGCAGGAATCGAGTCTACGACCTTGGAATAACGCGTTCGATGCTCTAATCACTGAGCTATCACAGCGGCCTTCCCTCCATCCAATTTTGCTGGGTTTATATATAAATTTAGAAGTGGTAGTGTCAGTCAGCGCCATCTATTAGCTATGCGACGAGTGTGAAACTATATTTTATGTGCATGTGTGGCGGCACGTAGCACGCGAACTTTTTACGAGTAGGCAGCTGTATAATAGTCCTTCGTATACAACCTAATGACACCAAGGCTGCCAGTATGACACCCTTGTTAATGAATAAGGGAAAGAGGTGTATACCTAAGGGTTCGTTTTTCCGTGTTTCGACACAATAATAATGAGATCTAACAGACAATAATGCCAAGGATTGTACAGGGGAAGTTATTAGAACAAATGGCAGGTAAATAAGAAGAAAGAAAAGTGGGTGAAAAAATACCCGGCCGTGAGCAGTAATCGAACTTATGACCTTCAAATAACGCGTTCAATGCTCTAAGCATTGAGATATCACAGCAGCCTTTCCTTCATTCACAATTTGGGTTTATATGTGAATTTAGAAGTAGGAGTGTCAGTCAGCGCCATCTATAAGCTAAGCGACGAGTGTGAAACACTCTTTTATGTGCATGTGTGGCATTACGTACCACGCGAACTTATTACGAGAGGGCAGCTGATTAATAGTCCTTCGTATACAACCTAATGACACCAAGTCTGTCAGTACGAGACCCTCGTTTATGAATAAGGGAAAGAAGTGTATACCTAAGGGCTCGTTTTTTCGTGTTTTGTCACAATATTAACAATATCTAACAGACAATGATGCCATAGAATGTACAGGGGAAGTTATTAGAACGAATGGAATGTAAATAAGAAGAAAGAAAGGTGGATGAAAAAATAACTAGCCGCGAGTAGGAATCGAACCTATGACCTTTGAATAACGCGTTCAATGCTCTAATCACTGAGCTATCACTGCAGCCTTTCCTCCATCCAATTTTTTGGGGTTTATATGTGAATTTAGAAGTAGGAGTGTCAGTCAGCACCATCTATAAGACAAGCGACGAGTGTGATACACTCTATATGCGCATGTGTGGCGTCACGTATCACGTGAACTTATTACAAGCGGGCAGCTGATTAATAGTCCCTCGTATACAACCTATTGACACCAAGTCTGCCAGTACGAGACCCTCGTTAATGAATAAGGGAAAGAGGTGTAAACCAAAGGGCTCGTTTTTCCGTGTTTTGACCCAATAATAATGAGATCTAACAGACAGTAATGCCATAGATTGTACAGGGGAAGTTATTAGAACCAATGGAATGTAAATAAGAAGAAAGGTGGGTGAAGAAATAACTAGATGTGAGCAGGAATCGAGCCTATGACCTTCGAATAACGCGTTCGATGCTCTAACCACGGAGCTATCACAGCGGCCTTCCCTCCATCCACTTGTTTAGGTTTATATGTGAATTTAGTTGTATGAGTGTCAGTGTCAGTCAGCGCCATCTATAAGCCAAGCGACGAGTGTGAAACACACTTTTAGGCGCATGTGTGGCGTCGCGTAACACGTGAACTTATTACGAGTGGGCAGCTGATCATTAGTCTCTCGTATACAACCTAATGACACCAAGTCTGCCAGGGTGACACCCTCTTGTGAATGAGAGAAAAAAGTGTATACCTAAGGGCTCGTTTTTCCGTGTTTTGACACAATATAATGAGATCTGACAGACAGTAGTGCCAAGGAATGTACAGGGGAAGTTATTAGAACCAATGGAATGTAAATAAGAAGAAAGGTGGGTAAAAAAAACTAGCCGTGACAAGAATCGAACCTATGACCTTGGAATAACGCGTTTGATGCTCTAACAACTGAGATATCACAGCGGCCTTCCCTCCATCCACTTTTTTGGGTTTATATGTGAAATTAGAAGTAGGAGTGTCTGTCAGCGCCATCAATAAGCCAAGTGACGAGTGTGAAACACTCTTTTATGCGCATGTGTGGCGTCACGTAGCACGTGAACTTATTACGAGTGGGCAGCTTATTAATAGCCTCTCGTATACAACCTAATGACACCAAAGCTGCGAGTATGACACTCTTGTTATTGAATAAGGGAAAGAAGTGTATACCTAACGGCTCGTTTTCCGTGTTTTGACACAATAATAATGAGATCCAACAGACAATAATGCCAAGGAATGTACAGGGGAAGTTATTAGAACCAATCGAATGTAAATAAGAAGAAAGAAAATTGGATGAAAAAATACCCGGCCGTGAGCAGGAATCGAGCCTATGACCTTCGAATAACACGTTCGATGCTCTAATCACTGAGCTATCATAGCGGCCTTCCCTCCATACACTTTTCTGGGTTTATATGTGCATTTAGAAGTAGGAGTTTCAGTCAGCGCCATCTATAAGCCAAGCGACGAGTGTGAAACACTCTATATGCGCATGTGTGGCGTCACGTATCACGTGAACTTATTACGAGATGGCAGCTGATTAATGGTCCCTCGTATACAACCTATTGACACCAAGTCTGCCAGTATGACACCCTTGTTAATGCATAAGGGAAAGAGGTGTATACTTAAGGGCTCGTTTTTCCGTGTTTTTACACAATAATAATGAGATCTAACAGACAATATTGCCAAGAAATGTACAGGGGAAGTTATTAGAATTAATGGAATCTAAATTAGAATAAAGAAAAATGGGTGAAAAAATAACCGGCCGTGAGCAGCAGGAATCGAGTCTACGACCTTCGAATAACGCGTTCGATGCTCTAATCACTGAGCTATCATAGCGGCCTTCCCTCCATACACTTTTCTGGGTTTATATGTGCATTTAGAAGTAGGAGTTTCAGTCAGCGCCATCTATAAGCCAAGCGACGAGTGTGAAACACTCTATATGCGCATGTGTGGCGTCACGTATCACGTGAACTTATTACGAGATGGCAGCTGATTAATGGTCCCTCGTATACAACCTATTGACACCAAGTCTGCCAGTATGACACCCTTGTTAATGCATAAGGGAAAGAGGTGTATACCTAAGGGCTCGTTTTTCCGTGTTTTGACACAATATTATTGAGATCTAACAGACAATAATGCCAAGGAATGTACAGGGGAAGTTATTAGAACCAATGGATGGTAATTAAGAAGAAAGAAAATTGGGTGAAAAAATACCGGGCCGTGAGCAGTAATCGAACCTATGACCTTCAAATAACGCGTCCGATGCTCTAACCATTGAGATATCACAGCGGCCTTTCCTTCATCCATTTTTATGGGTTTATATGTGAATTTAGAAGTGGTAGTGTCAGTCAGCGCCATCTATTAGCTATGCGACGAGTGTGAAACTATATTTTATGTGCATGTGTGGCGGCACGTAGCACGCGAACTTTTTACGAGTAGGCAGCTGATTAATAGTCCTTCGTATACAACCTAATGACACCAAGTCTGCCAGTACGAGACCCTCGTTTATGCATAAGGGAAAGAAGTGTATACCTAAGGGCTCGTTTTCCGTGTTTTGACACAATAATAATGAGATCTAACGGACAATAATGCCAAGGAATGTACAGGGGAAGTTATTAAAACCAATCGAATGTAAATAAGAAGAAAGAAAATTGGGTGAAAAAATACCCGGCCGTGAGCAGAAATCGAGCCTATGACCTTCGAATAACACGTTCGATGCTCTAATCACTGGGCTACCACAGCGGCCTTCCCTCCATCCACTTTTTTGGGTTTATATGTGAATTTAGAAGTGGGAGTGTCAGTCAGCACCATCTATAAGCTAAGCGACGAGTGTGAAACACTCTTTTATTTGCATGTGTGGCGTCACGTAGCACGCGAACCTATTACGAGAGGGCAGCTGATAAATAGTCCTTCGTATACAACCTAATGACACCAAGTCTGCCAGTACGAGACCCTCGTTTATGAATAAGGGAAATAAGTGTATACCTAAGGGCTCGTTTTTCCGTGTTTTCTTGCGATATTACTGATATCTAACAGACAATAATGCCATAGAATGTACAGGGGAAGTTATTAGAACGAATGAAATGTAAATAAGAAGAAAGAAAGGTGGATGAATAAATACCTAGCCGTGAGCAGGAATCGAACCTATGACCTTCGAATAACACGTTCGATGCTCTAACCACTGATCTATCACAGCGGCCTTCCCTCCATACACTTTTCTGGGTTTATATGTGCATTTAGAAGTAGGAGTTTCAGTCAGCGCCAGCTATAAGCCAAGCGACGAGTGTGAAACACTGAAACACTCTATATGCGCATGTGAGGCGTCACGTATCACGTGAACCTATTACGAGCGGGCAGCTGATTAAAAGTCCCTCGCATACAACCTATTGACACCAAGTCTGCCAGTACGAGACCCTCGTTAATGAATAAGGGAAAGAGGTGTATACCAAAGGGCTCGTTTTTCCGTGTTTTGACACAATAATAAAGAGATCTAACAGACAGTGATGCCAGGGATTGTAGAGGGGAAGTTATTAGAATCAATGGAATGTAAATAAGAAAAAAGAAAGGCGGGTGAAAAATAACTAGCCGTGAGCAGGAATCGAACCTATGACCTTGGAATAACGCATTCGATGCTCTAACCACTGAGCTATCACAGCGGCCTTCCCTCCATACACTTTTCTGGGTTTATATGTGCATTTAGAAGTAGGAGTTTCAGTCAGCGCCAGCTATAAGCCAAGCGACGAGTGTGAAACACTGAAACACTCTATATGCGCATGTGAGGCGTCACGTATCACGTGAACTTATTACGAGCGGGCAGCTGATTAATAGTCCATCGCATACAACCAATTGACACCAAGTCTGCCAGTACGAGACCCTCGTTAATGAATAAGGGAAAGAGGTGTATACCAAAGGGCTCGTTTTCCGTGTTTTGACACAATAATAAAGAGATCTAACAGACATTGATGCCAGGGATTGTAGAGGGGAAGTTATTAGAATCAATGGAATGTAAATAAGAAAAAAGAAAGGTGGGTGAAAAATAACTAGCCGTGAGCAGGAATCGAACCTATGACCTTGGAATAACGCATTCGATGCTCTAACCACTGAGATATCACAGCGGCCTTGCTTCCATCCACTTTTTTGGGTTTATATGTGAATTTAGAAGTGGGAGTTTCAGTCAGTACCATCTATAATCCAAGCGACGAGTGTGAAGCACACTATATGCGCATGTGTGGCGTCACGTAACACGTGAATTTATTACGAGTGGGCAGCTGATTAATAGTCCCTCGTAAACAACCTATTGACGCCAACTCTGCCAGTACGAGACCCTCGTTAATGAATAAGGGAAATGGGTGTATACTAAAGGGTTCGTTTTTCCGTGTTTTGACACAATATTAATGAGATCTAACAGAAAGTGACGCCAAGGATTGTACAGGGGAAGTTATTAAAACCAATAGAATGTAGATAAGAACAAAAAAAGGTGGGTGAAAAATAACTAGCCGTGAGCAGGAATCGAACCTATGATTTTAGAATAACACGTTCGATGCTCTAACCACTGAGATATGACAGCGGCCTTCCCTCCATCCACTTTTATGGGTTTATATGTGAATTTAGAAGGCGGAGTGTCAGTTAGCGCCATCTATGAGCCAAGCAACGAGTGTAGAACACTCTTTTATGCGCATGTGTGGCGTCAAGTAGCACGCGAACTTTTTACGAGTGGGGAGCTGATTAATAGTCCTTCGTATACAACCTAATGACACCAAGGCTGCCAGTATGACACCCTTGTTAATGAATAAGGGAAAGAGGTGTATACCTAAGGGCTCGCTTTTCCGTGTTTTGACACAATTATAAAGAGATCTAACAGACAGTGATGCCAGGGATTGTAGAGGGGAAGTTATTAGAATCAATGGAATGTAAATAAGAAGAAAGAAAGGTGGGTGAAAAATACCTAGCCGTGAGCAGAAATCGAGCCTATGACCTTCGAATAACACGTTCGATGCTCTAATCACTGGGCTACCACAGCGGCCTTCCCTCCATCCACTTTTTTGGGTTTATATGTGAATTTAGAAGTGGGAGTGTCAGTCAGCACCATCTATAAGCTAAGCGACGAGTGTGAAATACTCTTTTATTTGCATGTGTGGCGTCACGTAGCACGCGAACTTATTACGAGAGGGCAGCTGATAAATAGTCCTTCGTATACAACCTAATGACACCAAGTCTGCCAGTACGAGACCCTCGTTTATGCCATGGGAAATAAGTGTATACATAAGGGCTCGTTTTTCCGTGTTTTGTTGCGATATTACTGATATCTAACAGACAATAATGCCATAGAATGTACAGGGGAAGTTATTAGAACGAATGAAATGTAAATAAGAAGAAATAAAGGTGGATGAATAAATACCTAGCTGTGAGCAGGAATCGAACCTATGACCTTCGAATAACACGTTCGATGCTCTAACCACTGATCTATCACAGCGGCCTTCCCTCCATACACTTTTCTGGGTTTATATGTGCATTTAGAAGTAGGAGTTTCAGTCAGCGCCAGCTATAAGCCAAGCGACGAGTGTGAAACACTGAAACACTCTATATGCGCATGTGAGGCGTCACGTATCACGTGAACTTATTACGAGCGGGCAGCTGATTAATAGTCCCTCGCATACACCCTATTGACACCAAGTCTGCCAGTACGAGACCCTCGTTAATGAATAAGGGAAAGAGGTGTATACCAAAGGGCTAGTTTTTCCGTGTTTTGACACAATAATAAAGAGATCTGACAGACAATGATGCCAGGGATTGTAGAGGGGAAGTTATTAGAATCAATGGAATGTAAATGAGGAAAAAGAAAGGTGGGTGAAAAATAACTAGCCGTGAGCAGGAATCGAACCTATGACCTTGGAATAACGCATTCGATGCTCTAACCACTGAGCTATCACAGCGGCCTTCCCTCCATCCAATTTTTTTGGGTTTATATGTGAATTTAGAAGTGGTAGTGTCAGTCAGCGCCTTCTATTAGCTATGCGACGAGTGTGAAACTATATTTTATGTGCATGTGTGGCGGCACGTAGCACGCGAACTTTTTACGAGTAGGCAGCTGATTAATAGTCCTTCGTATACAACCTAATGACACCAAGGCTGCGAGTATGACACCCTTGTTAATGAATAAGGGAAAGAGGTGTATACCTAAGGGCTCGTTTTTCTGTGTTTTGACACAATATTATTGAGATCTAACAGACAATAATGCCAAGGAATGTACAGGGGAAGTTATTAGAACCAATGGATGGTAATTAAGAAGAAAGAAAAGTGGGTGAAAAAATACCCGGCCGTGAGCAGTAATCGAACCTATGACCTTCAAATAACGCGTCCGATGCTCTAACCATTGAGATATCACAGCGGCCTTTCCTTCATCCATTTTTATGGGTTTATATGTGAATTTAGAAGTGGGAGTGTCAGTCAGCGCCATCTTTATGTGCATATTTGGCGTCACGTAGCACGCGAACTTATTACGAGAGAGCAGCTGATTAATAGTCCTTCGTATACAACCTAATGACACCAAGTCTGCCAGTACGAGACCCTCGTTTATGCATAAGGGAAAGAAGTGTATACCTAAGGGCTCGTTTTCCGTGTTTTGACACAATAATAATGAGATCTAACGGACAATAATGCCAAGGAATGTACAGGGGAAGTTATTAAAACCAATCGAATGTAAATAAGAAGAAAGAAAATTGGGTGAAAAAATACCCGGCCGTGAGCAGAAATCGAGCCTATGACCTTCGAATAACACGTTCGATGCTCTAATCACTGGGCTACCACAGCGGCCTTCCCTCCATCCACTTTTTTGGGTTTATATGTGAATTTAGAAGTGGGAGTGTCAGTCAGCACCATCTATAAGCTAAGCGACGAGTGTGAAACACTCTTTTATTTGCATGTGTGGCGTCACGTAGCACGCGAACCTATTACGAGAGGGCAGCTGATAAATAGTCCTTCGTATACAACCTAATGACACCAAGTCTGCCAGTACGAGACCCTCGTTTATGCCATGGGAAATAAGTGTATACATAAGGGCTCGTTTTTCCGTGTTTTGTTGCGATATTACTGATATCTAACAGACAATAATGCCATAGAATGTACAGGGGAAGTTATTAGAACGAATGAAATGTAAATAAGAAGAAAGAAAGGTGGATGAATAAATACCTAGCTGTGAGCAGGAATCGAACCTATGACCTTCGAATAACACGTTCGATGCTCTAACCACTGATCTATCACAGCGGCCTTCCCTCCATACACTTTTCTGGGTTTATATGTGCATTTAGAAGTAGGAGTTTCAGTCAGCGCCAGCTATAAGCCAAGCGACGAGTGTGAAACACTGAAACACTCTATATGCGCATGTGAGGCGTCACGTATCACGTGAACTTATTACGAGCGGGCAGCTGATTAATAGTCCCTCGCATACAACCAATTGACACCAAGTCTGCCAGTACGAGACCCTCGTTAATGAATAAGGGAAAGAGGTGTATACCAAAGGGCTCGTTTTTCCGTGTTTTGACACAATAATAAAGAGATCTAACAGACATTGATGCCAGGGATTGTAGAGGGGAAGTTATTAGAATCAATGGAATGTAAATAAGAAAAAAGAAAGGTGGGTGAAAAATAACTAGCCGTGAGCAGGAATCGAACCTATGACCTTGGAATAACGCATTCGATGCTCTAACCACTGAGATATCACAGCGGCCTTGCTTCCATCCACTTTTTTTGGGTTTATATGTGAATTTAGAAGTGGGAGTTTCAGTCAGTACCATCTATAATCCAAGCGACGAGTGTGAAGCACTCTATATGCGCATGTGTGGCGTCACGTAACACGTGAAATTATTACGAGTGGGCAGCTGATTAATAGTCCCTCGTATACAACCTATTGACGCCAACTCTGCCAGTACGAGACCCTCGTTAATAAATAAGGGAAATGGGTGTATACTAAAGGGCTCGTTTTTTCGTGTTTTGACACAATATTAATGAGATCTAACAGAAAGTGATGCCAAGGAATGTACAGAGGAAGCTATTAAAACCAATAGAATGTAGATAAGAACAAAAAAGGTGGGTGAAAAATAAGTAGCCGTGAGCAGGAATCGAACCTATGATTTTAGAATAACACGTTCGATGCTCTAACCACTGAGATATGACAGCGGCCTTCCCTCCATCCACTTTTTTGGGTTTATATGTGAATTTAGAAGGCGGAGGGTCAGTTAGCGCCATCTATGAGCCAAGCAACGAGTGTAAAACACTCTTTTATGCGCATGTGTGGCGTCACGTAGCACGCGAACTTTTTACGAGTGGGGAGCTGATTAATAGTCCCTCGTATACAATCTAATGACACACAGGCTGCCAGTATGACACCCTCGTTAATGAATAAGGGAAAGAGGTGTATACCAAAGGGCTCGTTCTCCGTGTTTTGACACAATATTAATGAGATCTAACAGAAAGTGGTGCCAAGGAATGTACAGGGGAATTTATTAGAACCAATGGAATGTAGATAAGAAGAAAGAAAGGTGGGTGAAAAATAAATAGCCGTGAGCAGGAATCGAACCTATGACCTTGGAATAACGCGTTCGATGCTCTAACCACCGAGATATCACAGCGGCTTTCCCTCCATCCACTTTTTTGGGTTTATATGGTAATTTAGAAGTGGGAGTGTCAGTCAGCGCCATCTATAAGCCAAGCAACGAGTGTGAAACACTCTTTATTGCGCTTATGTGGAGTCACGTAGCACGCGAAGTTATTACGAGTGGGCAGCTTATTATTAGTCTCTCGTATACAACCTAATGACACCAAAGCTGCGAGTATGACACTCTTGTTATTGAATAAGGGAAACAAGTGTATACCTAACGGCTCGTTTTCCGTGTTTTGACACAATAATAATGAGATCCAACAGACAATATAGCCAAGGAATGTACAGGGGAAGTTATTACAACCAATTGAATGTAAATAAGTAGAAAGAAAATTGGGTGAAAAAATACCCGGCCGTGAGCAGGAATCGAGCCTATGACCTTCGAATAACACGTTAGATGCTCTAATCACTGAGCTACCACAGCGGCCTTCCCTTCATCCACTTATTTGGGTTTATATGTGAACTTAGAATTGCGAGTGTCAGTCAGCGCAATCTATAAGCTAAGCGAAGAGTGTGAAACACTCTTTTATTTGCATGTGTGGCGGCACGTAGCACGCGAACTTATTACGAGAGGGCCGCTGATTAATAGTCCTTCGTATACAACATAATGACACCAAGTCTGCCAGTACGAGACCCTCGTTTATGAATAAGGGAAAGAAGTGTATACTTAAGGGATTGTTTTTCCGTGTTTTGACACAATAATATTGAGATCTAACAGACAATAATGCCAAGTAATGTACAGGGAAAGTTATTAGAACCAATGGATGGTAAATAAGAAGAAAGAAAAGTGGGTGAAAAAATACCCGGCCGTGAGCAGTAATCGAACCTATGACCTTCAAATAACGCGTTCGATGCTCTAACCATTGAGATATCACAGCGGCCTTTCCTTCATCCAGGGTTCATATGTGAATTTAGAAGTGGGAGTGTCAGTCAGCGCCATCTTTATGTGCATGTGTGGCGTCACGTAGCACGCGAACTTCTTACGAGAGGGCAGCTGATTAATAGTCCTTCGTATACAACCTAATGACACCAAGTCTGCCAGTACGAGACCCTCGTTTATGCATAAGGGAAAGAAGTGTATACCTAAGGGCTCGTTTTTCGTGTTTTGACACAATAATAATGAGCTCTAACGGACAATAATGCCATGGATTGTACAGGGGAAGTTATTAGAACCAATGGATGGTAAATAAGAAGAAAGAAAAGTCGGTGAAAAGATACCCGGCCGTGAGCAGTAATCGAACTCATGACCTTCAAATAACGCGTTCGATGCTCTAAGCATTGAGATATCCCAGCGGCCTTTCCTTCATTCACAATTTGGGTTTATATGTGAATTTAGAAGTAGGAGTGTCAGTCAGCGCCATCTATAATCTAAGCGACGAGTGTGAAACACTCTTTTATGTGCATGTGTGGCGTTACGTACCACGCGAACTTATTACGAGAGGGCAGCTGATTAATAGTCCTTCGTATACAACCTAATGACACCAAGTCTGTCAGTACGAGACCCTCGTTTATGAATAAGGGAAAGAAGTGTATACCTAAGGGCTCTTTTTTTCGTGTTTTGTCACGATATTAACAATATCTAACAGACAATAATGCCATAGAATGTACCGGGGAAGTTATTAGAACGAATGGAATGTAAATAAGAAGAAAGAAAGGTGGATGAAAAAATAACTAGCCGCGAGTAGGAATCGAACGTATGACCTTCGAATAACGCGTTCGATGCTCTAACCACTGAGCTATCACAGCGGCCTTCCCTCCATCCACTTGTTTAGGTTTATATATGAATTTAGATGTATGAGTGTCAGTCAGCGCCATCTATAAGCCAAGCGACGAGTGTGAAACACTCTTTTAGGCGCATGTGTGGCGTCGCGTAACACGTGAACTTATTACGGCCGGCAGCTGATCATTAGTCTCTCGTATACAACCTAATGATACCAAGTCTGCCAGGGTGACACCCTCGTTATGAATAAGGGAAAAAAGTGTATACCTAAGGGCTCGTTTTTCCGTGTTTTGACACAATAATAATGAGATCTGACAGACAGTAGTGCCAAGGAATGTACAGGGGAAGTTATTAGAACCAATGGAATGTACATAAGAAGAAAGGTGGGTAAAAAAAAACTAGCCGTGACAAGAATCGAACCTATGACCTTGGAATAACGCGTTTGATGCTCTAACCACTGAGATATCACAGCGGCCTTCCCTCCATCCACTTTTTTGGGTTTATATGTGACTTTAGAAGTGGGAGTGTCAGTCAGCGCCATCTATTAGCCAATCGACGAGTGTGAAACACTCTTTTATGCGCATGTGTGGCGTCACGTGGCACGCGAACTTATTAGAGGTTTTTAGTTTGACGTTTTTACAGTCCGCTTAGCAGCTAAGCGGAGCGGGAACGCGAGTGCGCATGTGCCCTCCGCTAAGGCCTTATGCGGGTTACCGGAGAGGGGAATACGGTCTGTTTACGAGCAGCCTAAGCGGAGCGCGGTGCGTCGCTGCCGTTTTCGCAAGCGGAAGGGCGACAACCCGCGCGCCCTCTCTCGTGCGTGCAGCAACTTTGCTCATTTCAAGCACGCTTCCTCCGGAGACGGCACGCTTACCGCGAGTGCTACCGCTTTGCCGTCACCTGCCCAGTGCAAGCCGCGAAAACAGTTTCAACGGTGAAAAATAAAAACGTCGCCACATCACACGCGTAAAATGCGCCAAAAACACACAGTGAATGCTTGCAATGGATCTGGAACGGAACCTTGCTGGCTTTTGAGCGGCTACTATATTGTCAGAGCTTGCTTCTTTGTAAAAAAAATAGGCGGTAATACATTGAAAGTGAAGATCTAAATGCTTCATGAAAAGATCATTTATACGTTATTGTTTTGCTTTGTATACGTGAAAAAAATGTTTTTTATTTTGTTTACTGACGATGAAAACGACGAGAGGGCGCTGCAACTGCGAAAGGTCCGCTTCGCTACCGGCCACGAATAACTACAAGAGTAAAATCGGCCGCCGCTCCGCTGCGGCTTCGCGGGTGCTCCCGGAGCGGAGCGGACCACAAGAACGTCAAACTAAAAACCTCTATTACGAGTGGGCAGCTGATGAATAGTCCCTCGTATACAACCTAATGACACCAAGGCTGCCAGTATGACACCCTTGTTAATGAATAAGGGAAAGAAGTGTATACCTAACGGCTCGTTTTTCCGTGTTTTGACACAATAATAATGAGATCTAACAGACAATAATGCCAAGGAATGTACAGGGGAAGTTATCAGAACCAATGAAATGTAAATAAGGAGAATAAAGGTGGGTGAAAAAATAACTAGCCGTGAGCAGGAATCGAACGTCTGACCTTGGAATAATGCGTTCGATGATCTAACCACTGAGATATCACAGCGGCCTTCCCTCCATTCAATTTTTTGGGGTTTATATGTGAATTTAGAAGAAGTAGTGTCACTCAGCGTCATCTTTAAGCCAAGCAACGAGTGTGAAACACTCTTTATTGCGTATATGTGGTATCACGTAGCACGCGAACATATTACGAGCGGGCAGCTGAATAGTAGTCCCTCGTATACAACCTATTGACACCAAGTCTGCCAGTACGAGACCCTCGTTAATGAATAAGGGAAAGAGGTGTATACCTAAGGGCTCGTTTTTCCGTGTTTTGACACAATATTAATGAGATATAACAGACAATAATGCCAAGGAATGTACAGGGGAAGTTATTAGAACCAATGGACGATAAATAGGAAGAAAGAAAAGTGGGTGAAAAAATACCCGGCACTGAGCAGTAATTGAACCTATGACCTTCAAATAACGCGTTCGATGCTCTAACCACTGAGCTATCAAGGCGACCTTCCCTCCATACACTTTTCTGGGTATATATGTGCATTTAGAAGTTGGAGTTTCAGTCAGCGCCATCTATAAGCCAAGCGACGAGTGTGATACACTCTATATGCGCATGTGTGGCGTCACGTATCACGTGAACTTATTACAAGTGGGCAGCTGAATAATAGTCCCTCGTATACAACCTATTGACACCAAGTCTGCCAGTACGAGACCCTCGTTGATGAATAAGGGAAAGAGGTGTATACCAATGGGCTCGTTTTTCCGTGTTTTGACACAATAATAATGAGATCTAACAGAAAGTGATGTCAAGGAATGTACAGGGGAAGTTATTAGATCCAATGGATGGTAAATAAGAAGAAAGAGAAGTGGGTGAAAAAATACCCGGCCGTGAGCAGTAATTGAACCTATGACCTTCAAATAACGCGTTCGATGCTCTAACCATTGAGATATCACAGCGGCCTTTCCTTCATCCACTTTTTTAGGTTTATATGGAAATTTTGAAGTGGGAGTATCAGTCAGCGCCATCTATGAGCCAACCAACGAGTGTGAAACACTCTTTTATGCGCTTGTGTGGCGTCACGTAGCACGCGAACTTTTAACGAGTGGGCAGCTGATTAATAGTCCTTCGTATACAACCTAATGACACCAAGTCTGCCAGTACGAGACCCTGTTTATGAATAAGGGAAAGAAGTGTGTACCTAAGGGCTCGTTTTTTCGTGTTTTGTCACGATATTAACGATATCTAACAGACAATAATGCCATAGAATGTACAGGGAGAGTTATTAGAACGAATGGAATGTAAATAGGAAGAAAGAAAGGAGGATAAAAAAACACCTAGCCGTGAGCAGGAATCAAACCTATGACCTTCGAATAACGCGTTCGATGCTCTAACCCATGAGCTATCTGAGCTGCCTTCCCTCCATACACTTTTCTGGGTTTATATGTGAATTTAGAAGTAGGAGTGTCAGGAAGCGCCATCAATGAGCCAAATGACGAGTGTGAAACACTCTTTCATGCGCATGTGTGGCGTCACGTAGCACGTGAACTTATTACGAGTGGGCAGCTGATTAATAGTCCCTCGTATACAACCTAATGACACCGAGGCTGGCAGTATGACACCCTTGTTAATGAATAAGAGAAAGAAGCGTATACCTAACGGCTCGTTTTTCCGTGTTTTGACACAATAATAATGAGATCTAACAGACAATAATGCCAAGGAATGTACAGGGGAAGTTATTAGAACCAATGAAATGTAAATAAGGAGAACGAAAGGTGGGTGAAAAATAACTAGCCGTGAGCAGGAATCGAACCTCTGACCTTGGAATAACGCGTTCGATGATCTAACGACTGAGATATCACAGCGGCCTTCCCTCCATTCAATTTTTTGGGGTTTATATGTGAATTTAGAAGCAGTAGTGTCACTCAGCGTCATCTTTAAGCCAAGCAACGAGTGTGAAACACTCTTTATTACGTTTATGTGGCATCACGTAGCACGCGAACATATTACGATCGGGCAGCTGAATAATAGTCCCTCGTATACAGCCTATTGACACCAAGTCTGCCAGTACGAGACCCTCGTTAATGAATAAGGGAATGAGGTGTATACCAAAGGGCTCGTTTTTCCGTGTTTTGACACAATAATAACGAGATCTAACAGAAAGTGATGCCAAGGAATGTACAGGGGAAGTTATTAGATCCAATGGATGGTAAATAAGAAGAAAGAAAAGTGGGTGAAAAAATACCCGGCCGTGAGCAGTAATTGAACCTATGACCATCAAATAACGCGTTCGATGCTCTAACCATTGAGATATCACAGCGGCCTTTCCTTCATCCACTTTTTTAGGTTTATATGAGAATTTAGAAGTGGGAGTGTCAGTCAGCGCCATCTATGAGCCAAGCAACGAGTGTGAAACACTCTTTTATGCGCTTGTGTGGCGTCACGTAGCACGCGAACATTTAACGAGTGGGCAGCTGATTAATAGTCCTTCGTATACAACCTAATGACACCAAGTCTGCTAGTACGAGACTCTCGTTTATGAATAAGAGAAAGAAGTGTGTACCTAATGGCTCGTTTTTTGTGTTTTGTCACGATATTAACGGTATCTAAGAGACAATAATGCCATAGAATGTACAGGGCAAGTTATTAAAACGAATGGAATGTAAATAAAAAGAAAGAAAGGTGAATGAAAAAATAACTAGCCGTGAGCAGGAATCGTACCTATGACCTCCGAATAACGTGTTCGATGCTCTAACCAATGAGCTATCTGAGCGGCCTTTCCTCCATACACTTTTCTGGGTTTATATGTGAATTTAGAAGTAGGAGTGTCAGGAAGCGCCATCAATGAGCCAAATGACGAGTGTGAAACACTCTTTTATGCGCATGTGTGGCGTCACGTAGCACGTGAACTTATTACGAGTGGGCAGCTGAATATTAGTCCCTCGAATACAACCTAATGACACCAAGGCTGCCAGTATGACACCCTTGTTATTGAATAAGGGAAAGAAGTGTATACCTAACGGCTCGTTTTTCCGTGTTTTGACACAATAATAATGAGATCTAAGAGACAATAATGCCAGGGAGTGTACAGGGGAAGTTATTAGAACCAATGAAATGTAAATAATGAGAAAGAAAGGTGGGTGAAAAAATAACTAGCCGTGAGCAGGAATCGAACCTCTGACCTTGGAATAACGCGTTCGATTATCTAACCACTGAGATATCACAGCGGCCTTCCCTCCATTCAATTTTTTGGGGTTTATATGTGTCACACCGGTCCCGTTAAATAGGGAAGCAATCGCCGGGCTAATTCCAAGGGTCGAAGTATCGGCCCCCCGAACCGCACCACGAAAGCGTGGACAATTTAGAAGTGGTCCTTTTTGGCGCGCCAGCGGACGCCGGCTGTGGTCCAAAGAACAAGTCAGAGCCGAGAGTTGATAAACAAACAAAATTATATTCTCATTAACGGCAGATCAAAAACAATACACACGTATGCACACTCCACAATAGTTACATACAATACGTCACCAAACAGACAACGTACTACACAGTACAATCAACCACACTTGAAACAACGGACACAGACAACAATACGCACTACAATGCAGTCGCATGCATTGAACAACCAAGGCACTCAAAGACTAAAGAGATATAAAACCAATTCAGTCCAAAGTCCTTGGAACAAAAGTCTGAATGATACTCTTCCGAGAATCACTCACTCAAAGTCCAGCGTTGTTGTCGTTCCGCAGCCCTCGAAGTTTCTCTTCCAGGAAACCTCCCGTCTTCAATTGGCCACTCTTCAAACTTCAACTTCTTCGCCGGAACACGTCGGCTTCACACCCGCAGCTGTTGCCACGGGTCTTCGCTCGATAGCGGTAAACACACGCTCTTGCCTGTAGCCCGAGCCTTCACCCCTCAGGTGGAAATCCTCTTCATCTCCGGCTTCGTCCCTACGGACCAAAACCTTCGCCGACTACACGGCGGAATCCCTACGCGCTCTGGCGTTAACTTCCGTCTCCTCCTGCTTTCTCGTCTCGGCTGCTCGATTAAATACGTTCCGCGCCACCTTCCAGAAAGTTCTCCTCATTTCGTCGGCGCGATGCGCAGCGAAAGCTGGGGAGAGGTGCGAGACGGTTCGACTGCCCTCCCCGGAGGATGATTCAACTCGGTATGACCCCGCCCCGTTCGTTCTAGAAAAATCGCGGGCTTGCTGGGCCGCCGATGCGGGGTGAGGAGGTTCGTCTGCGACGCCACGCTTCCGCGGGGAGAGCGCGCGCCCGGGGAGCCTTGGACGTTTGCTTTCTTTTTTTTTCTTTTGACCTCGCGGCGTTTCTTCCGCCCATTGTCGCAAGAATTTGGCGGCGCGCTCTTTTTTAGCGCTCGTTCTGTGACACTGCCCCCCACTTTAAGAATATTATCTCATAATATTCAAAACCACACAAACGAGCGCGAACAGTCACCACACATTCTCACAGACTGTAACACAATCCGTCGCTCATGACACTTCACATTCACAATATATCACTCAATACGATTGGACATTGTAATTCAATTACACAACACGTGAAAACACAACCACAAGCGCATGAGTACAACACTCCACCACACATTCCCAACAATACAAATGTACAAAGTTCTCTCATTACAACAATGGTACAATACTATACATCACATCACAGCACAACACTTCGACACTTGTGACACAGGATAACACAACATTAACACAACGTATGGCACTTAGCACTGCCCAACACATTCTGATTCGACTTCAGCACTTATCCTGTGTACCTTGCGCGGCGCTTGCGCCCTTTCTTGTGGTGCTCGCTCGATCCCTTCTTGTGTTTCCTTGTTCTTTTTCGGCGAGCCCTTTCCAACGAAGATATCTGAGGCGTCGTCTCAGCCATCGTTGTCTCTTCCGACACCGTTAACGCGTCATTACATTCGACGGTTCCTGTCTGTTTATTTACCCGCTTGATCATGTCTCTACATTTTGCCCGGCTGGCCAACTCCGTCTCCTTTACACTGTCGGTCGGTTGAGGTCGTGCCGACGTAAGTCCGGTTGCTCGGCTCGCGAACTTATTCGACACGATCGTCTTCTCCTTCGCTGTCTCTTGCGCCGCAGCTTCACCTTGGGCTCTAGTGAGATCCGTCACGGGATGTTCCTCCACTGTATCTCGCGGCCGCTGTGTTGGCGAGGGCTCTATCTTCGGGTCTTCTCCCAAACATTCTGGATCACTTGGCCCTCGCGCCCCGTCGATGTTTCCGATGACAAGGTCATACAGGGGGGTCGTCATGCATAAAGCCGTAACCTTCCCGCTGAAGTACGGGGTTTCCACCTCAATCTCTGCTTCGGGAAGCATCCGAGCTGTACGGTCAATTAGGCAAACCGGTTTCATTTTGCCTGTTAACTGACTTTCTCGTACCAGATTTCTCCGCACGATAACAGTGGAGCTGCCGGTATCTCTTAACACCGTAATCTTTTTGCCCGCAACTTTTCCAGGCAGTGTTGGCATTCCTTTCGTAACACCGGTTGGCTGTTTTGACATTACAGCACCCACAATAGGAATTTTCTCCCCATTCTTCAACTCTACGAATCCATCGGTGACGGCATTATTATCAGAATTCGGTGCCGCTTGCACACAAGATACCTGGTGAGTTTGAATCACTCCGTTCCGACATGCATCTGCTTTGTGCCCAGTCTGACAACACTTGAAACATTTTACAACCGTAGGGCTCGTAAAGATCGTTCGACAGTTTTTCGCGCGATGACCCACTCGGTTGCACAGAAAACATCGCGGAATGCTCTCTGGTGCACGCTTCTTTTCTTCGGGAGCCAATTTCTTCGAATCGTCGGGACAATCCTTCTTGACCTTGGCCAAATTAGTGCCGCCTTGCGCTTCCAAGAATTGATCAGCCAATTCAAGCATGTCTTCAAGGGAGTCAGGCTTTCTCTCTTTTAAGCACAGTGACAGGCTGGGGTGGCAACTAGTAAGAAATTGTTCTCTAATTAGCAGCTCTCTAAGCTCATCGTACTCCTGCGCTGTCCCTGAAAGTTCAATCCATCTGTCGAAATAATGGCAAAGTCGGGCGGCATACTGCGTAGCCGTCTCCCCATCAGCTGGCTTTCCTGTCCTAAATCTGTCCCGGAATCCTTCCACGGTAAATCTAAATCGCTTCAGCAAAGCAGCTTTCACCTTTGCATAGTTGGCTGCATCGGTCGGCGTCAGCCTACCGTACACACTGAGCGCTTCACCACTCAAGCAAGTACTCAAAGCAGTTGCCCATTGATGTTCCAGCCAATTCTGGCTCTTCGCAATCGTCTCAAATCGGTGAAGGTACGCGTCAAGGTCGTCCTTCCTTTCATCAAACGCTACTAGCAGCTTGCTTGGGTTCAAGCGGAAGCCGTGATCTTCCCGTTCGCTGCTTTCAACTCTAGCTTGGACGAGAGTTTCGCTTCGCTGTTGCAAACGGAGCCGCTCGAGTTCCATCTCGTGCTGCCGCTGCCGTTCTCTTTCAGCCATCTCCGCTTCTCTTTCTTCTCTCGCCCTTTCGGCTGCCAACTTTTCTCTCTCCAGCTCCAACTTCAATTGCTGCTCTCTTTCTTCTTTCAGCTGTCGCTCCTTTGCCTCTCTTTCTTCTCTCTCTCTCGCAGCTGCCAACCTCTCTCTCTCCAACTCAGCTGCTTTTTCTTCCTTGGCCCTCTCAGCCGCCAACCTCTCTCGTTCCAACTCAGCTGCTTTTTCTTCCCTGGCCCTTTCCGCTGCCTCTTTCTCCTCCTGGCTTACCCACTTCCGTAGTTCGGCGCCAGAAAGCCCCATATTCTCACCAAGAGCGACTAACTTTTCGAGATCCATTGTGTCTCGCAAATAAAACCTTGCCGTGTGCAAAAAATATCTGCCTAAATCGGTCTATCGGAACACTCCCCTGCACTCGTTAACGAGAACACTGAACAACACACAAAATCGTTCCGATAGCACAATCACAACTCGAGGCTCTTTCTCACTACTTTGGACAAACTGTGCACCAAAAGGTCCTGTCGCGGACGCCAGATTAATTGTCACACCGGTCCCGTTAAATAGGGAAGCAATCGCCGGGCTAATTCCAAGGGTCGAAGTATTGGCCCCCCGAACCGCACCACGAAAGCGTGGACAATTTAGAAGTGGTCCTTTTTGGCGCGCCAGCGGACGCCGGCTGTGGTCCAAAGAACAAGTCAGAGCCGAGAGTTGATATACAAACAAAATTATATTCTCATTAACGGCAGATCAAAAACAATACACACGTATGCACACTCCACAATAGTTACATACAATACGTCACCAAACAGACAACGTACTACACAGTACAATCAACCACACTTGAAACAACGGACACAGACAACAATACGCACTACAATGCAGTCGCATGCATTGAACAACCAAGACACTCAAAGACAAAAGAGATATAAAACCTATTCAGTCCAAAGTCCTTGGAACAAAAGTCTGAATGATACTCTTCCGAGAATCACTCACTCAAAGTCCAGCGTTGTCGTTCCGCAGCCCTCGAGGTTCTCTTCCAGGAAACCTCCCGTCTTCAATTGGCCACTCTTCAAACTTCAACTTCTTCGCCGGAACACGTCGGCTTCACACCCGCAGCTGTTGCCACGGGTCTTCGCTCGATAGCGGTAAACACACGCTCTTGCCTGTAGCCCGAGCCTTCACCCCTCAGGTGGAAATCCTCTTAATCTCCGGCTTCGTCCCTACAGACCAAAACCTTCGCCGACTACACGGCGGAATCCCTACGCGCTCTGGCGTTAACTTCCGTCTCCTCCTGCTTTCTCGTCTGGGCTGCTCGATTAAATACGTTCCGCGCCACCTTCCAGAAAGTTCTCCTCATTTCGTCGGCGCGATGCGCAGCGAAAGCTGGGGAGAGGTGCGAGACGGTTCGACTGCCCTCCCCGGAGGATGATTCAACTCGGTATGACCCCGCCCCGTTCGTTCTAGAAAAATCGCGGGCTTGCTGGGCCGCCGATGCGGGGTGAGGAGGTTCGTCTGCGACGCCACGCTTCCGCGGGGAGAGCGCGCGCCCGGGGAGCCTTGGACGTTTGCTTTCTTTTTTTTTCTTTTAACCTCGCGGCGTTTCTCCCGCCCGTTGTCGCAAGAATTTGGCAGCGCGCTCTTTTTTAGCTCTCGTTCTGTGACAATATGTGAATTTAGAAGCAGTAGTGTCATTCAGTGTCATCTTTAAGCCAAGCAACGAGTGTGAAACACTCTTTATTGCGTATATGTGGCATCACGTAGCACGCGAACATATTGCGAGCGGGCAGCTGAATAATAGTCCCTCGTATACAACCTAATGACACCAAGTCTGCCAGTATGACACCCTCGTTAATGAATAAGGGAAAGAAGTCTATGCCAAAGGGCTCGTTTTTCGCGTTTTGACACAATAATATTGAGTTCTAAGAGACAGTAATGCCAAAGAATGTACAGGGGAAGTTATTAGAAGCAATAGAATGTAAGTAAGAAGAAAGAAAAGTGGGTGAAAAATAACTAGCCATGAGCAGGAATCGAACCTATGACCTTGGAATAACGCGTTCGTTGCTCTAACCACTGAGATATCACAGCGGCCTTCTCTCCATTCACTTATTTGGGTTTAAATGTGAATTTAGAAGTGGCAGTGTCAGTCAGCGCCATCTATAAGCCAAGCAACGAGTGCATTTGTGGCGTCACGTAGCACGCGAACTTAATACGAGTGGGCAGCTGATTAATAGTCCTTCGTATACAACCTAATGACACCAAGTCTGCCAGTACGAGACCCTCGTTTATGAATAAGGGAAAGAAGTGTATACATAAGGGCTCGTTTTTCCGTTTTTTTTGTCACGATATTAATGATATCTAACAGACAATGATGCCATAGAATGTACAGGGGAAGTCTTTAAACGAATGGAATGTAAATAAGAGGAAAGAAAAGTGGGTGAAAAAATAACTAGCCGTGAGCAGGAATCGAACCTATGACCTTGGAATAACGCGTTCGTTGCTCTAACCACTGAGATATCACAGCGGCCTTCCCTTCATCCACTTTAAGGGGTTTATATGTGAATTTAGATGTAGGAGTGTCAGTGAGCGTCATCTATAAGCCAAGTGACGAGTGTGAAACACTCTTTTATGCGCATGTGTGGCGTCACGTAGCACGTGAACTTATTACGAGCGGGCAGCAGATTAATAGTCCCTCGTATATAACCTAATGACACCAAGTCTGCCAGTACGAGACCCTCGTTGATGAATAAAAGAAAGAAGCGTATACCTAACGGCTCGTTTTTCCGTGTTTTGACACAATAATAATGAGATCTAACAGACAATAAAGCCAAGGAATGTACAGGGGAAGTTATTAGAACCAACGAAATGTAAATAAGGAGAAAGAAAGGTGGGTGAAAAAATACCCGGCCGTGAGCAGAAATCGAGCCTATGACCTTCGAATAACACGTTCGATGCTCTAATCACTGAGATATCACAGCGGCCTTCCCTCCATCCACTTTTTTGGGTTTATATGTGAATTTAGAAGTGGGAGTGTCAGTCAGCACCATCTATAGGCTAAGCGACGAGTGTGAAACACTCTTCTATTTGCATGTGGGGTGTCACGTAGCACGCGAACTTATTACGAGAGGGCAGCTGATTAATAGTCCTTCGTATACAACCTAATGACACCAAGTCTGTCAGTACGAGACCCTCGTTTATGAATAAGGGAAAGAAGTGTATACCTAAGGGCTCGTTTTTTCGTGTTTTGTCACGATATTAACAATAACTAACAGACAATAATGCCATAGAATGTACAAAGGAAGTTATTAGAACGAATTGAATGTAAATAAGAAGACAGAAAGGTGGATGAAAAAATAACTATCCGCGAGTAGGAATCGAACCTACGACCTTCGAATAACGCGTTCGATGCTCTAACCACTGAGCTATCACAGCGGCCTTCGCTCCATCCACTTGTTTAGGTTTATATGTGAATTTAGATGGATGGATGGATGCTATGAGCGTCCCCTTTATAACGGGGTGGTGACAAGTATGCCACCAGGCTCGACAAAAAAAAACTTTTTTTCTTTTTATGTTGGCCTAATGCCTCTACTTCGATAAATTCTATCTTAATGGAAAAAAAGGTAAATTTTCAGCTTAAGTTCTCTGCCATTTACGGCACACTGTCCATATTTTATTTTTCCAATATTTATTTTTGTCCTTTCTCTCTAATTTTCTGCCACCAATACTCTAACCGTCTCTTACTTATTTCAATCGCGGGTGTGTTCAGCTTTCCATTGTTGTCCCTAAAACCCAAGGCTTCCTGTAGGCTCGTGCCCAAACGTACACCTGGGTGGATATCTCCACATTCAATCAGAACATGCTCCGCCGTTTCCTTATCTTTCCCGCAGCATGTGCATTGTTCTTCTTCTTTACTGAATCTTGCTTTATAACTACGCGTTCTAAGGCAACCCGATCTCGCTTCAAACAGTAAAGCGCTTCCCCTTGAATTATCGTAAAATGCCTCCCTCCTTATTTCATTTTTGCCCTTTCGGTAGTTACTCAAAGCCGGTTTTTTCTCCATAGCTGCCATCCAGTAAATCCTCTCCGCCTCCCTGACTTTTCCCTTAACGCTCTTTGTTGACATACGGCTTACAATACCAGCCGTATACTTACTAGTGAGTCTTCTAGTTCTTTTTCTCCACTGTGTGTCCACGCTCTTCCTATACAAATAACGGAACACCTTCTCTGCCCATCTACTCTCCTTCATATTTCTTAGCCTTTCTTCGAACCTTATTTTGCTCTGCGCTTCCCTCGCCTCAAAACCTGCCCACCCCATATCGCCCTTTACAGCCTCGTTTGTCGTCTTCCCGTGAGCACCCAACGCGAGGCGTCCCACAGTCCTTTGATTTACATCCATTCCCGCTTGCACCTCTGCCCTCATGCACACCACTGAGTTCCCAAAAGTAAGCCCTGGAACCATTACACCCTTCCACAGACCTCGAAGGACCTCATACCTATTGTATCCCCACAACGCTCTGTGCTTCATTATTGCCGCATTCCTCTTTCCTTTTGCTGCCGAGGCTTTTTCCTGTACCTCCATGTATCTATCACTCTCATTTACCCATACTCCAAGGTACTTGTATTCACTTACCCTCGGTATTTCTTGGCCTTGTATGGACACCGTCTGATCACAGGGATCATTGAATACCATCAATCCACACTTCGTTACACTGAATCCTAGTCCAAGAGCTTCACCTTCCCTTCCGCATATATTCGCCAGCTGCTGTATATCATCTCGACTGTCCGCAAATAAGACGATATCGTCCGCATAAAATAAACCTGGAAGCTTCTGCTCAATCATCATGCCGCCCTGTTTGTGTGACAGATTAAAACCAATGTTGCTACCTTCTAGCGCTTTTTCCATACTCACCATGTACAGCATGAATAACAGCGGGGACAAAGGACATCCCTGTCTCAGACCCCTGCTAACCTCAACGTTCTCTTTGCTACGCATTCCTTCCCACTCTATGCAAACTGTATTTTCTCGGTATATCTCCCTCAAAAGCTGTATACAGTCGTCGCCCATGCCCATTCCTTTCAATATATCCCACAAAATTTCCTGATTAACGTTGTCGTATGCCCCAGTGATGTCTAGAAAAGCCACGTACAAGGGCCTATTCTCTATTTTGGATATTTCTATACACTGAGTGAGAACAAACAGGTTATCGTCTAACCGCCTGTCGACTCGAAATCCGTTCTGAAGTTCTCCCAAAATATCGTTATGTTCGGCCCATGTTTCTATTTTCATTTTTACTGCTTGCATCGCCATCCTGTATAGTACCGATGTAATGGTTAGTGGTCTATACGAGCGAATCTTGTCCTTTTCTCCCTTGCCTTTATAGATTAAGTTCATTCTACTTTGTCGCCAACTGTCCGGTATTTGTCCGTCCTTTAAGCTTTTTTCTACTGCTTTTAACAATGCTTCTTTAGTGTTATGTCCTAGTTCGTTAATGAGGCTAACGGGAATCCCATCTAAACCCGCGGCAGTGCGCTTTGGAATTTTTCCTTCGGCCTTTTTCCAGTTGAAATTATCAAGTACTAGCTCTTCCTCTGTTGCTTTCTCCGCCACACTTTTACTCACCGGGGAGATCCCCTGGACGCTCTTTTGAAACGAATCGGCTGTTACCTTTTGGATGTAACCTAGCGCTTCGTACCCTTCCAAATGATTTCCTCCTTCATCTAGAATATGTTGTTGCGTTGTGACAGACTTCCTACCTAGCGCCTTTATGTGGCTCCAAAAAATCCTAGGCGCGGCCTCCTTTTTTTCGTGTATCTCTGTCATCCAGCGTTCACTTTCACCTTTAATTTTTGCCTCTACCAATTTCTGTACAAGGGATTTTTTCTCTAAATATATTTCCCATATTTTTTTGACTTCGTCCTGCGGCCGCTTCTCCTTTTTTGCCTTTCTATGCTCCCGTGAGGCTTCGCGTCGCTTCTCGATCGCCTCCCGGATTTCCTTGTTCCACCAACTTTTTGGCTTCCTTTTTCCTTTCCAGCAAACAGTTTTCTTCTCTTTCCCTATCTCCTTCGTCATTAGATGTAACAGCTCACTATACTCCCAGTCCTTGCCTGGTATTTCGCCTACTTCTTCCTCGACTCTTGCGGCTATATTTATTATTTGTTTGTCATTTAAATACGAGCTGCCAGACTTTGATTCCATGCTCATATTTTCAGTTTCGTATCCCATTTGTAATGTTATTCGTTTATGATCACTACCCAAGCTGTTAATGCCTTCCTCGTCTATCCTCATTTCTGTCAGTTTGTGGTAAATTCCTTCAGTCATGAGACAATAATCAATACTTGATTGCTTGTTTCCGACTTCCCATGTGATCTGGCCGTCACATTTAGGTCCCGTGTTAACTATCTCCAGACTATGTTGCTCGCAAAGATCTAGTAATAACTTCCCATTGGTGTCTGAATATCCGTCAAGGTCATGTATGTGGGCATTCATGTCCCCTAGAAGGATGATTTCGGCCCCATTACCAAATTCCTTAATATCCGCACTCATGCACTCCACTATCTCCTGATTCTTTTCTCTGCAGTTATTCCCCGTCCACAAGTAGGCTACCCCTAGCCACGTTTCCTTTCCACCTACTGTGCCCCGAACCCAGAGGTGCTCTGAACACGTCTGTTTCACTCTAACCCATTTGGCTCCGCGGTGAATTAGCATTCCTACACCCCCACCTTTCCTTTCCGTTATGGTCCTGTTACACCCTTCCCAAACATAATTTTTAATATGTGGTGGCTCTTCCAAGTCTCTAAGGTGTGTTTCTGTAACCGCATACACGCCTATCTGTTCTTTGTTTAACTGCTCCTCAATCTCTAACCATTTTGCCTTCTTTCTGCCACCCTGCATGTTTATGTAACTAATTGCAACACGCGCCTTTTTCCTTTTTCTTTTACCTTTTTTCTGGTTTTTCGCAATTCTACCTGTCAAAGCGTCCTCCTGGTTGCTTTCCCTGTTACGAGCTACCCCGGACTCCGAAGGGCCCGTGAGCCCCCCAAAAAAGCTACTGCGCGTCCTGCCAGTCGCCAGCCCACCTCGTGTCCAAGCCTCTTATCGAAATGAATCCTGTCTCTTTGGAATCCACCCCACCTGTGCACTTCCCTGTTTAAATCCACTACCTCGAAACCCTTCTCTCGACTAATCCGCCATATCTCCTTGTTTGCGTCGACAACCGCTCTTCGCAGGTTGACGTTGCGCACCGGTACTTCCGGTACTGTGCATACTACAATTTGCACCTGGGGGGACACGGTGCGCATGTCATCCACCCCTCTCGCCAAGGCCGTCGCTAGTCCTGACGATTCTTTTTTCAGGACGTCATTTAACCCTCCCGCAATTACAACGAGGTTACGATTGCCAGCCTTAGCTGCGAGTTGTTCACCCGCTTGACTCATTACTGTCCCCAGCGTTTGTCCTGGGAACGTCCCTATCGCAACTCTCTTGTCGCCTTTCACCCTTTCTTTGATTGCCGCTGCGCATCGGACCAAATTTGAGTCACCGGCGATGATGACCTGTTCAGACATTCCTTCTGAAACCTGCACCTGGCTGCTGACTAGGTGACTAGCGTGAGTCACGGCTGCTGGTTTGCTCCCTCCCTCCCTCAAAACTACTTCCCGGTAGCTGGGCCCTGTGGCCAATGTATCTGCCTTTGTCATGCCTGTTTCCTTCATCTCTCCCGCACGGGGGGTCGTCGCCATAATGCTTCCGCCGTCACCTGCGTCTTCGTTCCCTTTCACGACCTTCGATAGGCCCTTCTCGGCTGCCCGGAGCCTCTCTTCCATGGCTGACGTTTTCTCTCGCTCCTTCGCCAATGCATTCTCCAGCGCTGCGATTTTCTCCATGAGCCCACTCTGGACCGCCATCATATTTTTCATTTTCTCCTCGAACTCGCACTGTCTACACTTGGCGTCATCTTCTGCTTTCTCCTCCGCACTAATTTCCACCTTCCGCCCTACCCCGCACTCGGAACACTTTACGGTCTTTTTGACCATGGCTAGCTCAGTTTACCGATGCCCACGTGTTAGAAAACTGTACTAAAATACACTGGTCTAAGCCAAAAAGAACCACAATAATAAATAAATACGCTACACTTCACAGCACCTGCGCATGCACGTGGTCGGTCTACGCGCAGGCTTCAGCCACGTGGTGGCTGGAGATGTATGAGTGTCAGTCAGCGCCATCTATAAGCCAAGCGACGAGTGTAAAACACTCTTTTAGGCGCATGTGTGGCGTCGCGTAACACGTGAACTTATTACGGCCGGCTGCTGATCATTAGTCTCTCGTATACAACCTAATGACACCAAGTCTGCCAGGGTGACACCCTCGTTATGAATAAGAGAAAAAAGTGTATACCTAAGGGCTCGTTTTTCCGTGTTTTCACACAATAATAATGAGATCTGAGAGACAGTAGTGCCAAGGAATGTACAGGGGAAGTTATTAGAACCAACGGAATGTAAATAAGAAGAAAGGTGGGTAAAAAAAAACTAGCCGTGACAAGAATCGAACCTATGACCTTGGAATAACACGTTTGATGCTCTAACCACTGAGATATCACAGCGGCCTTCCCTCCATCCACTTTTTTGGGTTTATATTCATTTAGAAAATACTGCGGTCACTGAAGACCAAGCAGGTGAGGAACATTACAATAAACAAATATGCAAACATCGAGAAAAAAATTAAAGGAATAATTAAATTTGCAAGAATACAAAATGGATGATACAATGAATTTAAGAAAAAATATAACAGGCCATATAAAAATAAATAATAAATAATAAATAATGGCGAAAATGGAGTGATGTCTTAAAGCACACAAAAAAAAGAATATACACATACGTACAGACAAATTTATAAACATGGAAACGCGTCAACTATTACAAGTACTGAGCACCAACAATCCGAAAAAGTGATATTGCATGAATACAGAGTATAAACATTATATTAAGCACTAGCAGTACAGAGAAGGTCCGCTTATGTCACGGTTGAGATGCTCCGAGCAACGCTTTCTCGAAGTCATCAGATGAAATGACATCGGGTGGTAAGCTATTCCACTGAATAATTGTTCGGGGAAAGAAAGAATTTTTAAAGGTGTTAGTCCGCGTGGTGTATGGGAGCAGGTTATGCATATGACGATGCCTAGATGCGCGAGGAGAGAATGGTTGTATGTATTTATGGGCAGGAATATTCAGCTTACCATTATAAATGGAATGCAAGAATTTCAGGCGTGCGATTCTGCGGCGATCTTCAAGCACAGGAATATCGTTGTCTTTCATTAATTTTGTCGGAGAATCAGATGATTTAAACTTGAAAAAAATAAAACGTACAGCGCGTCTTTGAACCATTTCAAGTTTTTGAATGTCTTTTTTGTAGAAAGGGTCCCAAACCACTGATGCATATTCAAGTTTAGGCAAAATATACGCTTTGTACGCGAGCATTTTTAATTTCGGAGGGGCTTTTTTCAGTTTGTGCCTCAGAAAACCAAGCTTACGAGAAGCTGGTGCGGAGACATTTGTTATATGTGCGGACCAAGAAAGTGTGTTTGTAATGGTTACTCCTAGGTATTTATATTCATTTACTTCACGTACTGGTGTTCCTTGGACGTTGTAGGTAAACGTGAATGGCTGTTTTTTTTTGTCACACGTAGGAGTACCGTTTTGTCAGAGTTTAATGTCATTGACGACCGAGTACACCACTCACTAACTTGTGTTAATGCAAAACTTAGATCAACCTGATCTTGTTGGCATGTCACTTTTTTATATACTACGCAGTCGTCAGCGAACAATCGGATACTAATGTTAGACTCAACCATGTCAGCTATATCATTTATGTATATAAGAAAAAGAATCGGCCCTAAAACACTTCCCTGTGGGACACCTGATAATACCGGTAACGTGTTAGAAATATGTGCCCCCACGTCAACGTACTGAGCGCGGTTTGAAAGATAAGCCTCTATCCAACTTATGATGAAAGATGGAACATTCACGGTTTCGGAGCTTTATGAGAAGTTTGCCATGGGGAACGCGGTCAAATGCCTTGCTAAAGTCTAAAAAAATTAAATCAACCTGGCCTGAAAAATCAAGTATTTCTGCGATATCATGAACTGTTGCAACTAGCTGCGTGCACGTTGATAATTTTTTCCGAAAGCCATGCTAGGCTGGAGACAACAGGTTATTATTTTCAAGAAAATCGGTAATAAAGTGAGCAATAATGTGTTCAAGTACCTTGCAGCATGTAGACGTTAGGGAAATTGGGCGGTAGTTTTCCTTCAGCAAGCGATCACCTTTCTTATGCACAGCTACAACCCTGGCGAGACGCCAGTCATCTGGTAACGTTGCCGTTTTGAGTGATTCAGAGAAAACAGTGGTTAAAATATGCGATATTGGTTCAGCGTATCGATGCAAGAAAGAATTCGGTATGCCGTCAGGGCCACCAGAGGATTTTTCTTTTACGCCAAGTAACAGTGACAACACACCCTCAAAGCTGATAAAATCCGAATCAGGCAAGGATGGAACAAGTTCGAGAGTTGTAGTATCTTTTGACGAAAACACGGAATGAAGATAATCATTCATAATGTTGGAAATTTCTGTTAAGTCAATAACTACTAAGTCATTCTCCCTTAATTTTTCTAAAGTTGGAGTCTTATTTTCCAAGTATTACCAAAATTTTTCCGGATTATTCTTTAAGAAACTCGGTAAGGTCGATGAAAAATATTTATCTCGGGATGCTGTTAGTGCGCAAGAAAGTTCAGCTTGAATTTGTTGAATACCATCGGGATTTCTGTTTGATTTTTTTTTGGCGCGCTTTAGTTTTCGCTTAATGTGTACAATGTCACGGGTTACCCAAGGATTAGCCCTCCTTGTTTTAACGTGGCGGTCAGGAACAAAAGATTCTAAACAGTGCAGTACAGCATGCTTAAAGGATAGCCACAAAGAAATGACATCACTGCGGGGTTCCTGGTCTACAAGCTGCCATAATACATCAAGAATAGACTGATCATCAGCCTTCGCCATATCTTTTACGGTTTTTGTAACTGTTTTGGGGTGTTGCGTACTATCAGCAAGTTTACAAGTCACCAGTACTAGCTTGTGGTCTGATTTACCCTCTTCAATGGCTACGTCGTACGACGGAATATCTCTGTTAAGAAATACAAGATCTAATATCGAACCATGATTACCAATAACGCGCGTGTTTTCAAGTACCACTTGTTGCAAGTCGCAAGAAAGCATAATGTCATACAGAGGGCTATCAATTACATTGGCAGTCAGCTTTTGCGACCACTTAATGGAGGGCAAGTTGAAATCCCCAGCCATTAAAATACGAGGACACTTTAACGACGACATGTGATCGCGTAGCAGTGATAAGAATTCGGGAGGAGAAGACGGGGGCCGATAGACAGCACATAGAACAAACACGTGGCCCCAGCAGTTTACTTTTAGAAAAAGGCTTTCGTGGTCATCTATTTGCGGAAGTGCGCTGGCGGCAAAACTGTTTTTCAATATTATCGCCACGCCTCCACCCCTACTTGTGCGATCGCGTCGAAAGATCTGATACGACGGAGGAACTACATCCACATCACTGATATCACTATGTAACCATGTTTCAGACACCATCGTTATATGCGGATCATATCTGAAAATAAGTTGTTCAAGCTGTTCAGTCTTATTCGCTAAACTTCGAGCATTGAAACTAAGCAGTCTAAGTTCCTTTGAACGAGTGTGCATGTGAGGTCATTGATTATCGCGTGGCCTACGAGCTTCTCGGAAAAGGACACGCTGGTTTCTAGTCTCGTCCCATACGTAAAGGCTACCATCAATGCTTAGCTTCTCGTTAGCAAGGAAAACACGTTTTCCTCTAGATTTTTCATCCTGGGCGGTTTCCCAGAGAAGGCGCCTTTTACGCAGGGTATATTGACTGTAGTCGTTCTGCAAATAAATTTTAGTGCCTTTGAGCATTTTAGCTTTCCGCATGACTGCTTCTTTTTCTAGGAAGTCCTGGAAGTAAACGATTACAGGCCTTTTGCCAGATTTTTGCCCAAGACGGTGAATTCTGGCAACAGAACGGACGGTTTCCCTTAGCTTCTGTGAGAAGAGCTCGTCGACCACTTCACGTCGCAGCGATTTTTCATTTTCGCCTTCCTGTTCACTAATTCCATGAATAATGATGTTGCAACTCCGACTGCGATCCTCAAGATCCGCCAGCTTAGTGTTTTGTTGTTGAATTACTTCTTTTAAGCTTTGAACTTCAGTCTGAAGTAATTCAATTTCTGAAGTTTTTTCACCAATTTCTATTAACCGTTCATTAACTTCTACCCATTTTGCATTTAGGGATGACACGTTTTTTTCTGTTGTTAAAAGACGTTCTCGAATGTCGGCTAGTTCAGACAAGATTGTGGCCTGGCCAGATTGAAGTGACGCGAACATTTCATCGACAGACGGACCGGGGTTAAGTTCAATGTCACCACAAACAAGCAGTTCACAGACACGAATACAGTCGTACGCTATTAACAAGCATGTCCGTGGGCACGGCACAACTAACAAAATCAGGTCATCACTTTTAAATGATGAGTAACTAACCTGTGTTGCAAACAGGAAACGGTTCATGAGTGACATGATGCCTCCGGTCTCGCCGTGCCCACTGGTGAAGAAACGTTGGGGCAAGTCTTTTAAAGCCGGGTTGAGTCACGTCGTGCCATGCATCTGCTCACGTGATGACACCACTTGCGCAGTGAAACCAATAATCGGCTGCCAGTCAGACGATGACGAAATACAGGGCCAGAGGACGGGATCAGATTTGGCATCATCCATGTAGTAGCTTCGACACTTGCTTGCCGGGCATGATCCAACGGCGGCGGCCGCAGCCAGCAAAACCTGTGTTGCAAACAGGAAACGGTTCATGAGTGACATGATGCCTCCGGTCTCGCCGTGCCCACTGGTGAAGAAACGTTGGGGCAAGTCTTTTAAAGCCGGGTTGAGTCACGTCGTGCCATGCATCTGCTCACGTGATGACACCACTTGCGCAGTGAAACCAATAATCGGCTGCCAGTCAGACGATGACGAAATACAGGGCCAGAGGACGGGATCAGATTTGGCATCATCCATGTAGTAGCTTCGACACTTGCTTGCCGGGCATGATCCAACGGCGGCGGCCGCAGCCAGCAAAACCTGTGTTGCAAACAGGAAACGGTTCATGAGTGACATGATGCCTCCGGTCTCGCCGTGCCCACTGGTGAAGAAACGTTTGGGCAAGTCTTTTAAAGCCGGGTTGAGTGACGTCGTGCCATGCATCTGCTCACGTGATGACACCACTTGCGCAGTGAAGCCAAGAATCAGCTGCCAGTCAGACGATGACGAAATACAGGGCCAGAGGACGGGATCAGATTTGGCATCATCCATGTAGTAGCTTCGACACTTGCTTGCCGGGCATGATCCAACGGCGGCGGCCGCAGCCAGCAAAACCTGTGTTGCAAACAGGAAACGGTTCATGAGTGACATGTTGCCTCCGGTCTCGCCGTGCCCACTCGCCGTGCCCACTTTATATGTGACTTTAGAAGTGGGAGTGTCAGTCAGCGCCATCTATAAGCCAATCGACGAGTGTGAAACACTCTTTTATGCGCATGTGTGGCGTCACGTAGCACGCGAACTTATTAGAGGTTTTTAGTTTGACGTTTTTACGCTCCGCTTAGCAGCTAAGCGGAGCGGGAACGCGAGTGCGCATGTGCCCTCCGCTAAGGCCTTATGCGGGTTACCGGAGAGGGGAATACGGTCTGCTTACGAGCAGCCTAAGCGGAGCGTGGTGCGTCGCTGCCGTTTTCGCAAGCGGAAGGGCGACAACCCGCGCGCCCTCTCTCGTGCGTGCAGCAACTTTGCTCATTTCAAGAAGGCTTCCTCCGGAGACGGCACGCTTTCCGCGAGTGCTGCCGCTTTGCCGTCACCTGCCCAGTGCAAGCCGCGAAAACACAGTTTCAACGGTGAAAAATAAAAACGTCGCCACATCACACGCGTAAAATGCGCCAACAACACACAGTGAATGCTTGCAATGGATCTGGAACGGAACCTTGCTGGCTTTTGAGCGGCTACTATCTTGTCAGAGCTTGCTTCTTTGTAAAAAAAATAGGCGGTAATACATTGAAAGTGAAGATCTAAATGCTTCATGAAAAGATCATTTATACGTTATTGTTTTGCTTTGTATACGTGAAAAAAATGTTTTTTATTTTGTTTACTGACGATGAAAACGACGAGAGGGCGCTGCAACTGCGACAGGTCCGCTTCGCTACCGGCCACGAATAACTAAAAGAGTAAAATAGGCCGCCGCTCCGCTGCGGCTTCGCGGGTGATCCCTGAGCGGAGCGAACCACAAGAACGTCAAACTAAAAACCTCTATTACGAGTGGGCAGCTGATGAATAGTCCCTCGTATACAACCTAATGACACCAAGGCTGCCAGTATGACACCCTTGTTAATGAATAAGGGAAAGAAGTGTATACCTAACGGCTTGTTTTTCCGTGTTTTGACACAATAATAATGAGTTCTAACAGACAATAATGCCAAGTAATGTACAGGGGAAGTTATCAGAACCAATGAAATGTAAATAAGGAGAATAAAGGTGGGCGAAAAATTAACTAGCCGTGAGCAGGAATCGAACGTCTGACCTTGGAATAACGCGTTCGATGATCTAACCACTGAGATATCACAGCGGCCTTCCCTCCATTCAATTTTTTGGGGTTTATATGTGAATTTAGAAGCAGTAGTGTCACTCAGCGTCATCTTTAAGCCAAGCAACGAGTGTGAAACACTCTTTATTGCGTATATGTGGCATCACGTAGCACGCGAACATATTACGAGCGGGCAGCTGAATAATAGTCCCTCGTATACAACCTATTGACACAAAGTCTGCCAGTACGAGACCCTCGGTAATGAATAAGGGAAAGAGGTGTACACCTAAGGGCTCGTTTTTCCGTGTTTTGACACAATATTAATGAGATCTAACAGACAATAATGCCAAGGAATGTACAGGGAAAGTTATTAGAACCAATGGATGATAAATAAGAAGAAAAAAAAGTGGGGGAAAAAATACCCGGCCGTGAGCAGTAATTGAACCTATGACCTTCAAATAACGCGTTCGATGCTCTAACCACTGAGCTATCACAGCGACCTTCCCTCCATACACTTTTCTGGGTATATATGTGCATTTAGAAGTTGGAGTTTCAGTCAGCGCCATCTATAAGCCAAGCGACGAGTGTGATACACTCTATATGCGCATGTGTGGCGTCACGTATCACGTGAACTTATTACGAGCGGGCAGCTGAATAATAGTCCCTCGTATACAACCTATTGACACCAAGTCTGCCAGTACGAGACCCTCGTTGATTAATAAGGGAAAGAGGTGTATACCAAAGGGCTCGTTTTTCCGTGTTTTCACACAGTAATAATGAGATCTAACAGAAAGTGATGTCAAGGAATGTACAGGGGAAGTTATTAGATCCAATGGATGGTAAATAAGAAGAAAGGGAAGTGGGTGAAGAAATACCCGGCCGTGAGCAGTAATTTAACCTATGACCTTCAAATAACGCGTTCGATGCTCTAACCATTGAGATATCACAGCGGCCTTTCCTTCATCCACTTTTTTAGGTTTATATGGGAATTTAGAAGTGGGAGTATCAGTCAGCGCCATCTATGAGCCAACCAACGAGTGTGAAACACTCTTTTATGCGCTTGTGTGGCGTCACGTAGCACGCGAACTTTTAACGAGTGGGCAGCTGATTATTAGTCCTTCGTATACAACCTAATGACACCAAGTCTGCCAGTACGAGACCCTGTTTATGAATAAGGGAAAGAAGTGTGTACCTAAGGGCTTGTTTTTTCGTGTTTTGTCACGACACTAACGATATCTAACAGACAATAATGCCATATCATGTACAGGGCAAGTTATTAGAACGAATGGAATGTAAATAGGAAGAAAGAAAGGTGGATAAAAAAAACACCTAGCCGTGAGCAGGAATCAAACCTATGACCTTCGAATAACGCGTTCGATGCTCTAACCCATGAGCTATCTGAGCGGCCTTTCCTCCATACACTTTTCTGGGTTTATATGTGAATTTAGAAGAAGTAGTGTCACTCAGCGTCATCTTTAAGCCAAGCAACGAGTGTGAAACACTCTTTATTGCGTATATGTGGTATCACGTAGCACGCGAACATATTACGAGCGGGCAGCTGAATAGTAGTCCCTCGTATACAACCTATTGACACCAAGTCTGCCAGTACGAGACCCTCGTTAATGAATAAGGGAAAGAGGTGTATACCTAAGGGCTCGTTTTTCCGTGTTTTGACACAATAATAATGAGATCTAAGAGACAATAATGCCAAGGAGTGTACAGGGGAAAGTATTAGAACCAATGAAATGTAAATAAGGAGAAAAAAAGGTGGGTGAAAAAATAACTAGCCGTGAGCAGGTATCGAACCTCTGACCTTGGAATAACGCGTTCGATTATCTAACCACTGAGATATAACAGCGGCCTTCCCTCCATTCAATTTTTTGGGGTTTATATGTGAATTTAGAAGCAGTAGTGCCACTCAGCGTCATCTTTAAGCCAAGCAACGAGTGTGAAACACTCTTTATTGCGTATATGTGGCATCACGTAGCACGCGAACATATTACGAGCGGGCAGCTGAATAATAGTCTCTCGTATACAACCTAATGACACCAAGTCTGCCAGTATGACACCCTCGTTAATGAATAAGGGAAAGAAGTCTATGCCAAAGGGCTCGTTTTTCCGCGTTTTGACACAATAACATTGAGATCTAACAGACAGTAATGCCAAAGAATGTACAGGGGAAGTTATTAGAAGCAATGGAATGTAAGTAAGAAGAAAGAAAAGTTGGTGAAAAAATAACTAGCCATGAGCAGGAATCGAACCTATGACCTTGGAATAACACGTTCGTTGCTCTAACCACTGAGATATCACAGCGGCCTTCTCTCCATTCACCTATTTGGGTTTAAATGTGAATTTAGAAGTGGCAGTGTCAGTCAGCGCCATCTATAAGCCAAGCAACGAGTGCATGTGTGGCGTCACGTAGCACGCGAACTTAATACGAGTGGGCAGCTGATTATTAGTCCCTCGTATACAACCTAATGACACCAAGTCTGCCAGTACGAGACCCTCGTTTATGAATAAGGGAAAGAAGTGTATACATAAGGGCTCGTTTTTCCGTGTTTTGTCACGATAATAATGATATCTAACAGACAATGATGCCATAGAATGTACAGGGGAAGTCATTAAAACGAATGGAATGTAAATAAGAGAAAAGAAAAGTGGATGCAAAAATAACTAGCCGTGAGCAGGAATCGAACCTATGACCTTGGAATAACGCGTTCGTTGCTCTAACCACTGAGATATCAGTGCGGCCTTCCCTTCATCCACTTTTTGGGGTTTATATGTGAATTTAGATGTAGGAGTGTCAGTCAGCGCCGTCTATAAGCCAAGCGACGAGTGTGAAACACTCTTTATTGCGCATGTGTGGCGTCACCTAGCACGCGAACTTATTACGAGCGGGCAGCTGATTAATATTCCCTCGTATACAACCTAATGACACCAAGTCTACCAACATGACACCCTCGTTAATGAATAAAGGAAAGAGGTGTATACCAAAGGACTCGTTTTTTGTGTTTTGGCACTATAATAATGACATCTAACAGACAGTAATGCCAAGGAATGTACAGGGGAAGTAATTGGAACCAATGGAATGTCAATAAGAAAAAAGAAAGGTGGGTGAAAAAATAACTAGCCGTGAGCAGGAATCGAACCTATGACCTTCAAATAACGCGTTCGATGCTCTAACCACTGAGATATCACAGCGGCCATCCCTTCATCCACTTTTGGGGTTTATATGTGAATTTAGAAGTGGAAGTGTCAGTCAGCGCCATCTATAAGCTATGCGACGAGTGTGAAACACTCTTTTATATGCATGTGTGGCGTCACGTAGCACGCGAACTTATTACGAGAGGGCAGCTGATTAATAGTCCTTCGTATACAACCTAATGACACCAAGTCTGCCAGTACGAGACCCTCGTTTATGAATAAGGGAAAGAAGTGTATACATAAGGGCTCGTTTTTCCGTGTTTTGTCACGATATTCATGATATCTAACAGACAATGATGCCATAGAATGTACAGAGGAAGTCATTAAAACGAATGGAATGTAAATAAGAGGAAAGAAAAGTGGGTGAAAAAATAACTAGCCGTGAGCAGGAATCGAACCTATGACCTTGGAATAACGCGTTCGTTGCTCTAACCACTGAGATATCACAGCGGCCTTCCCTTCATCCACTTTATGGGGTTTATATGTGAATTTAGATGTAGGAGTGTCAGTCAGCGCCATCTATAAGCCAAGCGACGAGTGTGATACACTCTATATGCGCATGTGTGGCGTCACGTATCAAGTGAACTTATTACGAGCGGGCAGCTGAATAATAGTCCCTCGTATACAACCTATTGACACCAAGTCTGCCAGTACGAGACCCTCGTTGATGAATAAGGGAAAGAGGTGTATACTTAAGGGCTCGTTTTTCCGTGTTTTGACACAATAATAATGAGACTAACAGAAAGTGATGTCAAGGAATGTACAGGGGAAGTTATTAGATCCAATGGATGGTAAATAAGCAGAAAGAGAAGTGGGTGAAGAAATACCCGGCCGTGAGCAGTAATTGAACCTATGACCGTCAAATAACGCGTTCGATGCTCTAACCATTGAGATATCACAGCGGCCTTTCCTTCATCCACTTTTTTAGGTTTATAAGGGAATTTAGAAGTTGGAGTATCAGTCAGCGCCATCTATGAGCCAACCAACGAGTGTGAAACACTCTTTTATGCGCTTGCGTGGCGTCACGTAGCACGCGAACTTTTAACGAGTGGGCAGCTGGTTAATAGTCCTTCGTATACAACCTAATGACACCAAGTCTGCCAGTACGAGACCCTGTTTATGAATAAGGGAAAGAAGTGTGTACCTAAGGGCTCGTTTTTTCGTGTTTTGTCACAATAGTAACGATATCTAACAGACAATAATGCCATAGAATGTACAGGGCAAGTTATTAGAACGAATGGAATGTAAATAGGAAGAAAAAAAGGTGGATAAAAAAACACCTAGTCGTGAGCAGGAATCAAACCTATGACCTTCGAATAACGCGTTCGATGCTCTAACCCATGAGCTATCTGAGCTGCCTTCCCTCCATACACTTTTCTGGGTTTATATGTGAATTTAGAAGTAGGAGTGTCAGGAAGCGCCATCAATGAGCCAAATGACGAGTGTGAAACACTCTTTTATGCGCATGTGTGGCGTCACGTAGCACGTGAACTTATTACGAGTGGGCAGCTGATTAATAGTCCCTCGTATACAACCTAATGACACCAAGGCTGCCAGTATGACACCCTTGTTAATGAATAAGGGAAAGAAGTGTATACCTAACGGCTCGTTTTTCCGTGTTTTGACACAATAATATTGAGATCTAACAGACAATAATGCCAAGGAATGAACAGGGGAAGTTATCAGAACCAATGAAATGTAAATAAGGAGAATAAAGGTGGGTGAAAAAATAACTAGCCGTGAGCAGGAATCGAACGTCTGACCTTGGAATAACGCGTTCGATGATCTAACCACTGAGATATCACAGCGGCCTTCTCTCCATTCAATTTTTTGGGGTTTATATGTGAATTTAGAAGCAGTAGTGTCACTCAGCGTCATCTTTAAGCCAAGCAACGAGTGTGAAACACTCTTTATTGCGTATATGTGGCATCACGTAGCACGCGAACATATTACGAGCGGGCAGCTGAATAATAGTCCCTCGTATACAACCTATTGACACCAAGTCTGCCAGTACGAGACCCTCGTTAATGAATAAGGGAAAGAGGTGTATACCTAAGGGCACGTTTTTCCGTGTTTTGACACAATAATAATGAGATCTAACAGACAATAAAGCCAAGGAATGTACAGAGGAAGTTATTAGAACCAGTGGATGATAAATAAGAAGAAAGAAAAGTGGGTGAAAAAATACCCGGCCGTGAGCAGTAATTGAACCTATGACCTTCAAATAACGCGTTCGATGCTCTAACCACTGAGCTATCACAGCGACCTTCCCTCCATACACTTTTCTGGGTATATATGTGCATTTAGAAGTTGGAGTTTCAGTCAGCGCCATCTATAAGCCAAGCGACGAGTGTGATACACTCTATATGCGCATGTGTGGCGTCACGTATCACGTGAACTTATTACGCGCGGGCAGTGAATAGTAGTCACTCGTATACAACCTATTGACACCAAGTCTGCCAGTACGAGACCCTCGTTGATGAATAAGGGGAAGAGGTGTATACCAAAGGGCTCGTTTTTCCGTGTTTTGACACAATAATAATGAGATCTAATAGAAAGTGATGTCAAGGAATGTACAGGGGAAGTTATTAGATCCAATGGATGGTAAATAAGAAGAAAGGGAAGTGGGTGAGTAAATACCCGGCCGTGAGCAGTAATTGAACCTATGACCTTCAAATAACGCGTTCGATGCTCTAACCATTGAGATATCACAGCGGCCTTTCCTTCATCCACTTTTTTAGGTTTATATGGGAATTTAGAAGTGGGAGTATCAGTCAGCGCCATCTATGAGCCAACCAACGAGTGTGAAACACTCTTTTAAGCGCTTGTGTGGCGTCACGTAGCACGCGAACTTTTAACGAGTGGGCAGCTGATTAATAGTCCTTCGTATACAACCTAATGACACCAAGTCTGCCAGTACGAGACCCTGTTTATGAATAAGGGAAAGAAGTGTGTACCTATGGGCTTGTTTTTTCGTGTTTTGTCACAATAGTAACGATATCTAACAGACAATAATGCCATAGAATGTACAGGGCAAGTTATTAGAACGAATGGAATGTAAATAGGAAGAAAAAAAGGTGGATAAAAAAACACCTAGCCGTGAGCAGGAATCAAACCTATGACCTTCGAATAACGCGTTCGATGCTCTAACCCATGAGCTATCTGAGCGGCCTTTCCTCCATACACTTTTCTGGGTTTATATGTGAATTTAGAAGTAGGAGTGTCTGGAAGCGCCATCAATGAGCCAAATGACGAGTGTGAAACACTCTTTCATGCGCATGTGTGGCGTCACGTAGCACGTGAACTTATTACGAGTGGGCAGCTGAATATTAGTCCCTCGAATACAACCTAATGACACCAAGGCTGCCAGTATGACACCCTTGTTATTGAATAAGGGAAAGAAGTGTATACCTAACGGCTCGTTTTTCCTTGTTTTGACACAATAATAATGAGATCTAAGAGACAATAATGCCAAGGAGTGTACAGGGGAAGTTATTAGAACCAATGAAATGTAAATAAGGAGAAAAAAAGGTGGGTGAAAAAATAACTAGCCGTGAGCAGGAATCGAACCTCTGACCTTGGAATAACGCGTTCGATTATCTAACCACTGAGATATAACAGCGGCCTTCCCTCCATTCAATTTTTTGGGGTTTATATGTGAATTTAGAAGCAGTAGTGCCACTCAGCGTCATCTTTAAGCCAAGCAACGAGTGTGAAACACTCTTTATTGCGTATATGTGGCATCACGTAGCACGCGAACATATTACGAGCGGGCAGCTGAATAATAGTCTCTCGTATACAACCTAATGACACCAAGTCTGCCAGTATGACACCCTCGTTAATGAATAAGGGAAAGAAGTCTATGCCAAAGGGCTCGTTTTTCCGCGTTTTGACACAATAACATTGAGATCTAACAGACAGTAATGCCAAAGAATGTACAGGGGAAGTTATTAGAAGCAATGGAATGTAAGTAAGAAGAAAGAAAAGTGGGTGAAAAAATAACTAGCCATGAGCAGGAATCGAACCTATGACCTTGGAATAACGCGTTCGTTGCTCTAACCACTAAGATATCACAGCGGCCTTCTCTCCATTCACCTATTTGGGTTTAAATGTGAATTTAGAAGTGGCAGTGTCAGTCAGCGCCATCTATAAGCCAAGCAACGAGTGCATGTGTGGCGTCACGTAGCACGCGAACTTAATACGAGTGGGCAGCTGATTAATAGTCCCTCGTATACAACCTAATGACACCAAGTCTGCCAGTACGAGACCCTCGTTTATGAATAAGGGAAAGAAGTGTATACATAAGGGCTCGTTTTTCCGTGTTTTGTCACGATAATAATGGTATCTAACAGACAATGATGCCATAGAATGCACAGGGGAAGTCATTAAAACGAATGGAATGTAAATAAGAGGAAAGAAAAGTGGATGCAAAAATAACTAGCCGTGAGCAGGAATCGAACCTATGACCTTGGAATAACGCGTTCGTTGCTCTAACCACTGAGATATCACAGCGGCCTTCCCTTCATCCACTTTTTGGGGTTTATATGTGAATTTAGATGTAGGAGTGTCAGTCAGCGCCGTCTATAAGCCAAGCGACGAGTGTGAAACACTCTTTATTGCGCATGTGTGGCGTCACCTAGCACGCGCACTTATTACGAGCGGGCAGCTGATTAATATTCCCTCGTATACAACCTAATGACACCAAGTCTGCCAGTACGAGACCCTCGTTTATGAATAAGGGAAAGAAGTGTATACATAAGGGCTCGTTTTTCCGTGTTTTGTCACGATATTCATGATATCTAACAGACAATGATGCCATAGAATGTACAGGGGAAGTCATTAAAACGAATGGAATGTAAATAAGAGGAAAGAAAAGTGGGTGAAAAAATAACTAGCCGTGAGCAGGAATCGAACCTATGACCTTGGAATAAAGCGTTCGTTGCTCTAACCACTGAGATATCACAGCGCCCTTCCCTTCATCCACTTTTTGGGATTTATATGTGAATTTAAATGTAGGAGTGTCAGTGAGCGCCATCTATAAGCCAAGTGACGAGTGTGAAACACTTTTTTATGCGCATATGTGGCGTCACGTAGCACGTGAACTTATTACGAGCGGGCAGCAGAATAATAGTCCCTCGTATACAACCTAATGAGACCAAGTCTGCCAGTACGAGACCCTCGTTAATGAATAAAAGAAAGAAGTGTATACCTAAGGGCTCCTTTTTCCGTGTTTTGACACGATAATAATGAGATCTAACAGACAGTAATGCCATAGAATATACAGGGGAAGTTAGTAGAACGAATGGAATTTAAATAAGAGGAAAGAAAAGTGGGTGAAAAAATATCTAGCCGTGAGCAGGAATCGAACCTATGACCTTGGAATGACGCGTTCGATGCTCTAACCACTGAGATATCACAGCGGCCTTCCCTTCATCCACTTTTTGGGGTTTTTATGTGAATTTAGAAGTAGGAGTGTCAAACAGCGCCGTCTATAAGCCAAGCGACGAGTGTGAAACACTCTTTATTGCGCATGTGTGGCGTCACCTAGCACGCGAACTTATTACGAGAGGGCAGCTGATTAATAGTCCTTCGTATACAACCTAATGACACCAAGTCTGCCAGTACGAGACCCTCGTTTATGAATAAGGGAAAGAAGTGTATACATAAGGGCTCGTTTTTCCGTCTTTTGTCACGATATTAATGATATCTAACAGACAATGATGCCATAGAATGTACAGGGGAAGTCATTAAAACGAATGGAAAGTAAATAAGAGGAAAGAAAAGTGGGTGAAAAAATAACTAGCCGTGAGCAGGAATCGAACCTATGACCTTGGAATAACGCGTTCGTTGCTCTAACCACTGAGATATCACAGCGGCCTTCCCTTCATCCACTTTATGGGGTTTATATGTGAATTTAGATGTAGGGGTGTCAGTGAGCGCCGTCTATAAGCCAAGTGACGAGTGTGAAACACTCTTTTATGCGCATGTATGGCGTCACGTAGCACGTGAACTTATTACGAGCGGGCAGCAGATTAGTAGTCCCTCGTATACAACCTAATGACACCAAGTCTGCCAGTACGAGACCCTCGTTAATGAATAAAAGAAAGAAGTGTATACCTAAGGGCTCCTTTTTCAGTGTTTTGACACTATAATAATGAGATCTAACAGACAGTAATGCCAAGGAATGTACAAGGGAAGTTATTGGAACCAATGGAATGCCAATAAGAAAACAGAAAGGTGGGTGAAAAAATAACTAGCCGTGAGCAGGAATCGAACTATGACCTTCGAATAACGCGTTCGTTGCTCTAACCACTGAGATATCACAGCGGCCTTCCCTTCATCCACTTTTTGGGGTTTATATGTGAATTTAGAAGTAGGAGTGTCAGTGAGCGCCATCTCTAAGCCAAGTGACGAGTGTGAAACACTCTTTTATGCGCATGTTAGGCGTCACGTAGCACGTGAACCTATTACGAGCGGGCAGCTGAATAATAGTCCCTCGTATACAACCTATTGACACCAAGTCTGCCAGTACGAGACCCTCGTTAATGAATAAACGAAAGAAGTGTATGCCTAGGGGCTCGTTTTTCCGTGTTTTGACACGATAATAATGAGATCTAACAGACAGTAATGCCTTAGTATATACAGGGGAAGTTATTGGAACCAATGGATTGTAAATAGGAAGAAAGAAAGGTGCGTGAAAAAATAACTAGCCATGAGCAGGAATCGAACCTCTGACCTTGGAATAACGCATTCGATGCTCTAACCACTGAGATATCACAGTTGGCTTCCTTCCATTCAATTTTTTGGGGTTTATATGTGAATTTAGAAGCAGTATTGTCACTCAGCGTCATGTTTAAGCCAAGCAACGAGTGTAAAACACTCTTTATTGCGTATATGTGGCATCACGTAGCACGCGAAGTTATTACGAGTGGGCAGCTGATTATCAATCTCTCGTATAAAACCTAATGACACCAAGTCTGCCAGTATGACACCCTCGTTAATGAATAAGGAAAAGAGGTGTATACCAAAGGGCTCGTTTTCCGTGTTTTGACGCGATAATATTGAGATCTAACAGACAGTAATGCCATAGAATATACAGGAAAAGTTATTAGAACCAATGGAATGTAAATAAGAAGAAAGAAAGGTGCGTGAAAAAATACCCGGCCGTGAGCAGTAATCGAACCTATGACCTTCGAATAACGCGTTTGATGCTCTAACGACTGAGCTATCACAGCGGCCTTTCCTCCATCCACTTTTTTGGTTTATAAGTGAATTTAGAAGTATGAGTGTCAGTCAGCGCCATCTATAAGCCAAGCGACGAGTGTGAAACACTCTTGTATGCGCATGTGTGGCGTCGCGTAGCACGTGAACTTATTACGAGCGGGCAGTTGATCATTAGTCCCTCGTATACAACCTAATGACACCAAGTCTGCCAGGGTGACACCCTCATTAATGAATAAGAGAAAAAAGTGTATACCCAAGGGCTCGTTTTTTCGTGTTTTGGCACGATAATATTGAGATCTGACAGACAGTAGTGCCAAAGAATGTACAGGGGAAGTTATTACAAGCTGGTAGCCACTATACTGAACAACAGTCTCAAGCTCCTGTTACCAGACATCATTAGCCAGTACCAAACGTGCGCGATTCCAAGAAGGTCGCTTTTTGCGAACCTCACAGTGATCCGTGTCTCTTTCGAATACGCGACGACAACAGGTTTCAATGGTGTTTTTATTTCCCTAGACCAAGCTGAAGCTTTTGACAGGGTACAACACCATTACCTCTTCGACGTGATGCAGGAGTTTGGCTTACCGGCAAGTTTTATAAAACTGGCCGAAATATTGTACCAGGACCTAACCTGCACCGTTGTGATAAACGGAGTCGCAACGCCGGCATTCAAGTATAGCAGAGGCATAAGGCAAGGATGCCCATTGGGCCCGACCTTTTTTGTCATGTCGTGCGAGCCGCTGATCACAAGTGCTATTGCGCATGAAGGCATTCGGGGCTTCCCACTGACGGGCCAGGAGCAGGTGAAAGTGCTGGCATACGCGGACGACATTTCCCTGTTTGCTTGGGATGAAAGCAGCCTCCAAGCTTTCAGTGCGACGTTCACAAGATACGCGCAGGCACCCTGAGCGGGGATAAATACGGACAAGAGCAAGGCGATGCTATTTGGAACTTTCCCTAGAGAAGCCCTAGGAAACATCGAAGTGGTGTCTATCGTTAAAGTACTGGGAATCTACTTCTCCAGTGAAGGGGTGGCACCAGCCACGTGGCAGAGAGCCCTCGAGAGGGCAAAGCAGGCAGCTGACTGCATTTGCCTCCTAAACTTTATGTTACGTGAAAAAGCGCTGGCAGCAAGGACCACCGTTTGGGCGTTTGCGTTCTACGCCAGTAGGGTAGCGCTGATACCTAGGAAAACCGCGAGCCAACTGTACGCCGTGATCACCGATTTGCTGTGGGAAGAGAAACCGGCACAAATGTGGCCTCGGCCTCCCTTACGTACAAATGAACAGCCAGATACTGGCCCTCAAGATTACCCGCATGCTTTATCACGCAGCGAGTTACCTGGGGAAGAATCTAATCAACTACTGGACAAGCACCATCACGCACTATCTGGAAAACCACACACTGGCCCGCACGCGGAAGCGCCCTCACACTTTTACAGGATGGCGGCAACTACGACAAAGATCATAGAAAACGAAGCCCCGAACATCGACATTGACAAGAACCCTACCGCCCGAATCGTCGAAGCGATAACAGAAAACCAGTTGTCTGAAGCAGAAAAGGAGCAGATCAAAAGCCCAGGACTTTGCAAACAAAAAAGCAATAAGTACCGACCGTGCGAAGTACATGACTTCGAGTGGAAGCGCAAGTGGCAAGTTCTGCCCACGAGACATCGCCTGCACCGTTTAGGCATCACGCCGAATAGCCAGTGTCCTAAGTGCCGCGCTGAGAAAACGATCTCTCTCGCGTTGTTAGAATGCGGGGCAGCCAAGTCGGTATGGCGCCTGGTTGCGAGGTGCTTCAGCATCCGCCCTCCTCCGGCCCTCGAAAGGAATAGGGGCTGCTTCGCAAGGCTGGTGATTGCCATCACACTCTTTGTGATTTGGAAACGCCGGTGCCTTGCTGAGGTAAAGAAGACCCCAGTGAGAGCGGCCTACCCAGCACTAGCCATGATCAGGCAGAAAATAGTGCAGTACTTGGCCAAGCAACTGGAAGCTGGCGGGGAGGACAAGTTCCTTCGCCGCTGGCACACAAAGTTTTTTTTCGTCAGAGGTGCGAAACTCCGTACCCCCATAATACCCTACTAACCCATTCTCCCCAAAACATTGTGTTACAAGTGTATGTATAGCGCCAGTCGAAGTATTGTAAATATGCCTACCCATATTCACGATCTGTTGTAAATATATGTATATGTGATTGTAAATATATATTTGTGGTTTTTTGTGAATGTGTGCGTAGTTTAGCGCAAACTTGTTTATATACATACACACATATATATATATATATATATATATATATATATATATATATATATATATATATATATATATATATATATATATATATATATATATATATATATATATATATGTATATATATATATATATATATATATATATATATATATATATATATATATATATATATATATCTGTGTACGTGCCGCTAGTTTCCTCTATGGATAATGAATTTTGTATGCCCCATAATGCACGAGAGGGGTGTCTAAACGAGCACTGTATGTATAAAATGATGTAAAGAGTTTTTTTGGGTTTGAAGTAATAAACTTCTCTTTGTATCAGTCCAAGACTGCTATTGTAATCGGACTCTCCGTTTACCAGGCACAGGTTCACCCACATAAACAGTTAAATTCCAACGCAAAGTCTCCTGTCTTCGGCCACGTCATGACCCCGTGACATGTGGTGGAGGTGCTGCTTCGTTCATATACCGGACCCCCCCCGTCAAGCCGTGAACCCAGCCCACGTCGCGGAGAAGACGCCGAGGCCAACCAAGAGCAGCGAACAAGCCGCCGACAGCAAGGTCTTCCACCGGAGTACGGCCTTCTACAAGACAAGGCGCGGAAGACCAAGGTCATGACCTCGACTGCAGCGACAATGACAACCGGAGCGTCCCAGCCCGCGATCGTTATTCATCAACCTAGGGAACCACCAACGTTCCATGGGTCATCGTTTGAAAACCCGGAAACCTGGCTAGAAACATACGACCATGTGGGTCATCGTTTGAAGACCCGGAAACCTGGCTAGAAACATACGACCGTGTGGCCGCCATCAACCACTGGGACAACGAAGAAAAGCTCCGTCGTGTGTACTTCTACCTGGAAGACACCGCAAGGAGCTGGCTAGAGAATCGTGAGTCCACGCTCCGAACGTGGGATGTCTTCTGCGGCGCATTTCTGCAGACGTTCGCGAGCGTCGCTCGCAAAGAGAGCGCCGCTGCTCTACTAGAGACCCGGGTTCAGCTACCAAATGAAAAGGTTGAAATTTTCACAGTGGAGATGACCCGCCTATTCCGTCACGCTGACCCAGACATGCCTGAGGAGAAGAAACTTCGTTTCCTCATGCGAGGGGTCAAACAGGAGCTCTTCGCGGGACTAATGAGGAATCCACCGAACACCGTCCAAGAATATTGTATCGAAAAAATCCTGGACATGCGCACCCGACAGTATAATCGTCGCCTGACTCCAGAATGCGCTGAACTCAAGCCGGTGACTCCGAAGCCCTGCGTGAAACGATCCGAGCGATCGAGCGGGAAGAGCTGCGCAAACTGTTGCCTTCGGCGCAGCCTAAGTGGATTCGATCGCCGACATTGTGCGAGAAGAAGTCCGGCAATCGCTTCGAAATCCCCAAACACCGCTGCCCGAGCCAGAAACTATGAGCTACGCCGCTGCAGTGCGCCACAACGCTCCTCCCCATCCACACCAAAATGACGCCCCGTCGCACTTCCATCGCCAGGCGCCACCGCCGCCACCACCCCCACCGACGTCCTACCGTTCCCCAGCGGGCCGGCGCAATGCGCCTAGGAAAACGGACGTTTGGCGTGCACCTGACAACCGGCCGCTCTGCAACCACTGCGGCGAGGCCGGGCACACATACCGCCATTGCCAGTACCGACAGATGTGACTGCATGGCTTCGCCGTCAATGCACCACGTCCGCAGCCAGGAGATGGGCCATGTGACATCGCCGACTACCTGGCAGGACCTCAATGGACACCACGAAGTCGTTCCCGTTCGCCGTCGCCCAGCCGCCGCATGTCACCGCACCCCCGGCAGTACTCTGGCCTAACGCGGGGCCGGTCTCCTAGCCCGTATCCGGGAAACAAAGGGCAGCAACCGATGGAGGTGCGGTTGCTGTGCGATGAACTACCGAAGATCCTCCGACGACGACGCCGCCGCCGCCGCGACGGAGCTTTCCGAACACAGCGCCAACCAGGTAAAGCCCTGACGGCAAAAGCTCACTTACCGAAGGTGGCCGGACGACGCAACATGGAAGCAGCGGAACAAGCCGACGCAGCCGTGACCCTACGCCACGCCCTAACTGTAATGCAAGACGGCGAACTAGTGACCTCGACGTTCTTATCGACGGCCACAGTATGACCGCTCTCGTCGATACTGGAGCCGACTATACCGTTATCAGTGGGTCGTTCGCCGCGAAGTTAAAGAAAGTTAGGACAGCTTGGGAAGGCCCTGAAATCCGCACAGCCGGAGGTCATCTCGTAACGCCTGCAGGAATCTGCACAACGAGTCACCCTTAGCGACCGTATTTATCCTACAGACTTCGTAGTCCTACAGCGTTGCTCGAGAGATGTCATCCTTGGCATGGACTTCTTATGCCTCCATGGTGCTGTCATCAACCTAAAAACAGTCGATAACGTTATCCACAGAAGAAGCGCTACCACCGCGCACGCCTTCAGGGAACCAGGCCTTGAATGTGCTAGAAGAACAAGTCACCATTCCGCCTCGCTCCAGCGTCATTATTTCAGTCGGCGCTCCTAAATCACCTGACCTGGAAGGCGTCATTGAAGGCAGTCAGCATCTGTTGGTCACAGGAAATATTTGTGTCGCAAGAGGAATTGCAGAGCTGCGAGGAGGCAAGGCAACGGTTATGCTCACAAATTTCAGCAATGAGTACAAACATGTGAACAAAGGAACAACGGTCGCATACATTGAAGAAATTTTGCACGCCACCAGTGCTTTCGCCTTCGCCGATTCTGCGGAACCTGCTCAGAGGAACGAAGCCCCTCCCACAGCTTTCGACGTCAATTCCAGACTTCCAAACCATAAGCAAGAACAGCTCAAGGCCCTGCTCCTGCAATACGAAGATTGCTTTTCATCGTCATCGAAAATTCGGCAGACCCCAATTACGAAACATCGCATCATAACCGAAGAAAATGCCAGACCACTCCGTCAGAGTCCGTACAGGGTTTCGACGCGAGAACGTGAGGCCATGAAGAGACGAGTTGTTGAAATGCTGCGGGATGACATCATCGAGCCGTCCAAGAGTCCATGGGTGTCCCCCGTGGTGTTAGTGAAGAAAAAGAATGGGACACTACGTTTCTGCGTCGATTATCACCGCCTAAACAAAATCACAAGAAAGGACGTGTATTCTCTCCCACGAGTAGACGACGCACTTGATCGGCTCCATAACGCCAAGTACTTTTCGTCAATGGACCTCAAGACTGGCTATTGGCAAATCGAAGTCGACGAAAGAGGCCGAGAGAAGACGGCGTTTATAACACCGGACGGCCTGTTCGGGTTTAAGGTGATGCCCTTTGGCCTTTGCTCAGCGCCTGCAACTTTTCAACGCGTTATGGATACAGTACTGACAGGATTGAAGTGGCAGACTTGCCTTTTATACTTGGACGACGTCGTCGTGTTTTCCTCGAGTTTCGACAAGCATCTTCGGCGCCTTGAAGCTGTACTTCAAGCCATCAAGACGTCCGGACTCACACTGAAGCCAGAAAAGTGCATATTTGCATATGAGGAACTCTTGTTTCTGGGGCACGTTATTAGCAATCTGGAGTTTGTCCCGATCCACGGAAAACCGCCGCCATCGCCGACTTCCCCCCGCCCACTGACAAGAAGGCGGTGCGCCGATTTCTGGGCCTTTGCGCCTATTATAGGCGGTTCGTGAAAAACTTCGCCCACATCACCGATCCACTTACTAACCTTACCAAGGCCGACGTGGAGTTCAAGTGGGAAACGCCGCAGGAACAAGCTTTCCAGGAGCTTAAACATCGCCTCCAGACGCCTCCGTTACTTGCTCATTTCGACGAATTCGCCGAGACAGAAATACACACTGACGCAAGCAGTGTAGGTCTTGGCGCCTTTCTTGTGCAGAGGGCTGACGGACTTGAAAGGGTTATTAGTTACGCCAACCGATGGCTATCCAAAGCAGAAGCGAATTATTCCACAACCGAAAAGGAATGCCTCGACATTATCTGGGCTACGTCTAAATTTCGCCCCTACCTCCATGGCAGGCCCTTCAAAGTTGCGAGCGACCACCACGCCCTTTGTTGGCTAGCCAGCTTGAAGGACCCTTCAGGTCGCCTCGCACGATGGAGCCTGAGACTTCAAGAATATGACATTACCGCTGTTTACAAGTCCGGCGAGAAACGCTCCGACGCCGACTGTCTCTCTCGTGCGCCTGTCGACCAACCACCACCCGACGACCCGGATGATGACTACTACTTGGGAACGATAACTACCGACGACTTCGCTGAACGACAGCGGGCCGACCCGGAACTTAAGGCCCTAATAGAATACCTCGAAGGCAGGACCGCCGAAGTCCCGAAGGTATTCAAGCGTGCACTTGCGTCATTCTTCCTGCGAAACGGTCTTCTCCAAAAGAAAAACTTTTCACCGCTTGGAGCCAAGTACCTCCTTGTGTTGCCTTCAATTCTGCGACCAGAACTCCTGCAGGCCCTGCACGACGATGCAACAGCAGGGCACCTCGGTGTTTCTCGCACGCTCACGAGGATACAAGAAAGGTACTATTGGCCACGTCTTACCACCGACGTCACTCGTTATGTGAGGACATGCCGGGACTGTCAACGACGCAAGACACCACCGACAAGGCCGGCGGGAGTTCTGCAGCCAATGAAACCACCTCACCGACCTTTCCAGCAGATTGGTATGGACCTACTGGGGCCGTTCCCGACGTCGGCTTTCCGAAACAAATGGATCGTGGTAGCTACCGACTACCTCACCCGCTACGCCGAGACGAAAGCCCTGTCAAAAGGCAGTGCATCCGAGGTAGCTAAGTTCTTCGTCGAAATTATTGTCCTACGTCACGGTGCCCTGGAGGTCCTTATCACCGACAGATGAACCGCATTTACTGCTGACCTAACTCAAGCCATCTTGGCATACAGCCAGACAAACCACCGCCAGACGACAGCGTACCACCCACAGACCAACGGCCTCACCGAGCGGCTAAACAAGACGATCGCTGACATGCTGGCAATGTACGTCAATGTCGAACACAAGACGAGGGACTCCATTTTTCCGTATGTGACCTTCGCATACAACACGGCGGTGCAGGAGACGACGCAGATATCTCCATACAAATTGGTCTACGGAAAAAACCCGGCAACGACGCTCGATGCCATGTTACCCAACGTCACCGACGAAGAAAACCTCGATGTGAGTGAGTACCTTCAACGGGCCGAAAAATCCCGACAACTCGCGAGTCTCCACATTAAGAATCAACAGACGAACGACAGCCGCCGTTACAATCTTCGACAACGCTTCGTGGAATACCAGCCAGGTGAACGTGTTTGGGTGTGGGCGCCAATACGCCGACGTGGACTAAGTGAAAAGCTTCTGCGACGATACTTCGGACCGTACAGGGTGGTTCGACGTCTAGGCCTTCTTGATTACGAGGTTGTCCCCGACGGCATCGCGAACTCTCAACGACGCTGATCGCGACCTGAAGTCATCCATGTCGTGCGCCTCAAGTCCTTTCATGCACGTTAACAAACTGAAACAGTGTTTTTTGTATTATTATTGTATCGTAATTCAATCATTGTACTTTCTTGCATTATTGTTGTACCTTCATCTTTATTTAAAACATCGGGACGATGCCTTTTTTTCAGAGGGGGCAATGCCACAATTCATTTCTCAAGTTTTGTTATCGCCCCAAAACACTACACAATCCTCAGCACAAAACGCGCGTGCAGTTTTCGAGAAGCTTCTGGACTTTAGTAGATCATTTCTATAAGATCACGCCCACTCTGCAAACTGTACAGATTATGCTGGAACCTATGCCACCGCCAGCGATAACGCTAGAACATTCGATGGCAAGAGTATAAATGCCGACGCACTTCGCCGCTTGTCAGTAGTTGATCGACGGCCGACGCTCCGTTCGCCGCTATCAGTCCAAGGCTGCTATTGTAATCGGACTTTCCGTTTACCGGGCACAGGTTTACCCAAATAAACAGTTAAATTCCAACGCACAGTCTCCTGTCTTCGGCCACGTCACGACCCCGTGACAATATGTATATATATATATTATATATACATATATATATATATATATATATATATATATATATATATATATATATATATATATATATATATATATATATATATATATACGCACCGTTTTCAAGGCATATGCACAGCCTTGCGCTTGCTTCAGGACTTCAACAGGCTGATGGCAAAAGAAGCCCTTGCCAGTACGCGTCGTCTTAGCACACTTAAGGCAATGAAGATGTGACGCACTGCTCGAGACCTTCGAGAAGATCAGTTCTTTGTTTTTCTTTGGTCTCTTGCGAGGAAAGCTGCAAGTACATTTAGTTTAATTTGGACCAAAAGCTAGGCTTTTAATAAAACGCTATTATCAGACTGCATTATTTGTGCGTTAAAAGTCTCGTTGAGGTGCGGGGTATTGTTCCCAAGCCCTGTTCAAGTTGGAGAAAGAAAGGTGGAGCCCCGATGTGTCGAACCCAACGAGCTCGCACCAGTCGGTTAGCGTGCAAGCCGTAATCTGCTTGGTGACCCTTTCAACATTCTTCCATTTCCAGAGCCTAGCGTAGCATGAGTTGTTGCTGTAACTGTAAAGAAATGACGTCCCAGAACGTCGCACTCACATCAATATTGATCAGCCGCGAACGCTCGAACCTTTTCTGTTGGGCCCTATGAAGACGCCGAGGAGTGGGTGATAGATTTTGAGCGTGTCACTGACTGCAATGAGTGGACCGAAGACATCAAGCTGCACCGCTTCTATTTCGCGCTGCAGAATACTTCAGAAACGCGGTTAGAAAACTATGAACGTACCCTTCGGTACTGGATTGACTTTCGGCGTGATTTACTGGCTACACAGTCCGCAGGGAAACAGCTGAAGGTGCTTTGCAAGCAAGAAAGCAGCGAAATAACGAGAGCGTGGTGATGCATGTCGAAAACATGTCCCGCTTGTTTTGCCGTGCCGATATTAAAATGAGCGAGGATAACAACCTTCGGCATCAGATAGTCATTCAGTCAAGGTACTTCATTTGGTCCTCAGAAGACGAGAATGCCCCCGTACCGTCATTTGGTCATAAATGGAATAGACCCACGCTGCCCACGCTGTGGTCAGCCGAAGCTTCGGCATCTGATGCGTGTTGTGAGGCAGGAGTTTTTTCACTGACTTGGTACGAAGCACTCCGGAACCATCACTGAATTTTGCTACGACGTGACAGCAGTTGAAAGAACCCCTCAGCAGCAGGTGAGGCCCTACAAACGCGATGTGAACATCGCATCTGTACACGCAGTCCCCAGAGTTTTCGGAAATAGCAAGGAAGGGTCGCGAGAGTTGTTGCAATCTGTGGTTTGGGAAGTGCTATAGAGGCAACAGCTGGGCAGTCACCCGGCACTGGTCACGTCACTGGTGGAAGTAGTTCACGAGGAGATAAAACAGGCCATTCATGAACAGCAGCCACAAACACAGTGTCAGGTGTCTATACTGGTTCAGCCGAAAAGCCTTGCACTCCAAGGCATACATACAAACAGATAAAATGTTTCAACAAGCAAACGTAAGCAAGGTGACATAGTTCCGGGGGAGTGCCCAATACAAACATGTCGCAGTCAAAATATACTCTTAAAGTGCGCCGGTCTATTGGAGAGGATGAAGTAGGGACAGGCATGCTAGGAGAGAACAGCTTTGGCTCAATGACAAATGAGCAGGTCGTCTCCGATGAACGCCAGCGGACCAATTTTGTTACATTTTGCGCAAGAAGCACGGGACCCGCCCCTTCGGATACTTCCCTAAACGTCCCGACTAGGGTGACCACTGACCATTTTCGGAAGAAGCGCGGCTCGCTCGGAAATGGTGTCACCCGAGCCGTAGTAATGTTATCAGACCTGCTGCAGCAATCGAATACTGATGCCTCCCAGCGTAACGGCCACATGAATTTCCCAAAGAATAAAGACGCAGCACTTTCAAGGCTCGACGACCTTTTTCTGGCAGCAACAGACGGAGAAAACATAGACCATGAAGTGGAAGCAGCGAGCGAGTACAACAAAAAGATTCTTTATGCTGTGTCTCGAGTCAAGTTTTTTTTAACAGAACGTGGGAAGGCAACCAGAGCACAGGCGCGAGCCGCTGGATCCGGGCCAAACAACCACGAACTTTTGTATTTAGGCGAAGCAGCAGAGCAGGTGAGAGCGCACCGTTCACTTGCGATTCAACTGCCTCAGCTCCAGATACCAACTTTTGATGGCAGTCTTCGAGGAAGGATGTCCTTTTGGGACCATTTTGATGCTGCCATCCACAAGAATACCGAGCTGCTACGTATCAAAAAGTTCAAGTACCTCGTCACCTGCTTGACCGGAAGTGTGAAACGAGCTGTCGATCAGAATTGTGACTGCAATCAAGACCCTCACGGATCGTTTTAGACGCCAAAATCTGCTTGTGAACGAGCATGTTGACTATCTTCTTGCGCGAAGCCTCGTGAAAAGCTCGTCAGGCATCCTAGGGCTTCGTCTGCTACACGATAGTGTGCAGTTCCACGTTAGTGCCTTGGAAGGCCAAGAGGTTGCGCCGGACCTGTGGTCTTAAACCGTGTCCTGGTTTGAAGTCTGCCGGAAGATCTCGCCATTATGTGCAGGCAGAAATCCAAAGAATTGAACTGCACCTTCAGCAATGCCGAAACGCCGAATGCGGCGAGCAACGTTTCTCCGTATTCAAGTAGAAATCTGGGAGGAGGGCCAGCTACAGTCTCGTCGTGCGTCACAAGACGAACTTGAGCGACGCCTCCTGTGGATTCTCCACAAGTTATCCAGGCTAGCGGGACAACCACGGCCAAAAGATGAATCACCCACGTCTCACGAAACCACATCAGGTATTATGCAAACCGTCACGACCGCTCAAAACAGTCACATCAAATGTACTCCTGTATTGTTGCAGACAGGCCGAATTCGGGCAAAGTTCAGAGACTGACAACTCCTTGTGCGATTATTGTTCGATAGCGGCAGTCAGCGCTCATACATTCGTGCAGACCTACCAAAAATTCTTCAGTGCTCTGTCACGAAAAAAGAAAAGCTGTGAGTGACCACCGGTGAAATCTGAACCAATACGGAAGATAAAGATTTTCCATTTCTTTGAGCCCTCACCACGTCAGATATGGGTAGAAATGAGTTGTCTAACGACGAGTTGATTCTGCTCATCAGACATATAGAAGGACAATCGATCAACGTGCCACGAGTTTTTGCCCGGGGATTTTCAACACATGTGATGAAAAACAACGTGCTATATATAAGAGAAACTTTGAACACAGCCCAGAGACGCTTTTACATATTGTCTCTTCAGCCTAACGGTCTGAAATCTTGAAATCTTGTCACGAATACCCATCAGCAGGGCCCCTCAGAGTGAGTAGGACACTCCCTCGTATATCTTCCAAGTTATACTGGCCAAAGTGTTTGGATACTGTACTGTATTCTGTGAGAATAAATCGATTGTCAAAGACGCAAAAAGCCCAGAATAAAACCAGAGGCCACCTAATTCAACTAATGGAGCCCCTGAACCAGTATTCGAACAAAGGAGAATGGACTTTCTTGGCCATTTCTGAGATCATCCGTCAGCTAGCGTTGGAGTATTGTAGCGACGGAATACCTAACGCGATATGCCCTGACAGACGCTATGATCAGGGGAACTGCCCCAGAAGTAGCTGAAACTTCGTTACAAGCCTAGTATTACGACGCGTCTCCTAAAGTTGTCATCACAGACTGAGGAATCACGCTCATGCTCAATGAGACGCAGTCTGATATGACACCTATTCATGCATCCCAAAGCGAAAAAGTGGCCCCGCATCTGCAAATTTCGTCAAAAGACGATAGTTTTACGCATGGAGAGAGTGAACATGACATTTATTTAATGTTCTACGCAAGAAAATCGGTGAATGGTAAATCGGCGCTGCGTTAGAGTGCCTCGAGCGTGCAACGGAGGCGAAAGAGCGCATCTTGTCTCGTCACACGTGAAACATGAGCACTATCTGGCAGTTTTATTAGATAACAAAGCGCGTGGCTCTTAGACGAGTGTGCGCGCCCATCTCCGAGGTGATAAGGTGTAGAACGCAAAGCGACGGGTAGGCGCCACCACCGTCTCGTCTTAGCAAAGCGTTAGAAACTCTCGCTTTTCCGTGCAAGTGTTGCATTGTCAGCGCAGCGTGATACGCGCTACGGTCCTTAAAATTACTTATGTATGCCTTTTGAGTAAAATACGCACATGCGGAATATATACGTGTTGTTATGGTGCCCCAGACTTGCGAAATAATTGATTCCTAATTGACAATTGCACAAGCATAAATGCTCAACCTTGAGCAAATTTGGTGGCCGCTGCGGATGGGGTCGGCTGTTTCAAGTACCTGATGCCGTTAAAAATGGACAAACAGACAAAGGCACAGACAGACAGACAGACAGACAGACAGACAGACAGACAGACAGAGCAAATTTTTTGCGGCGAAGGTCCCGAAAAAAGACTGTCGTCTTTAAAAACTGCCTTTCACCCTCAAACAAATGGGTTACCCGAGCGGCTTGATAGGAGGCCACCGATATGTTGTAAATTTACGGCGACTTACAACATCATGCGTGAGACAAGATACTACCATAGACCGCATTCGATTATAATACTGTATTGTAGCAGATCACTAAGGTGTCGTCATTTCAGCTTGTGTATAGTCGAACAGTTGCCATTCCTTTAGATGCAATGCTGACTGTAAGTGACAAAGATAACCATGAACCTGATGCAAGCGAGTTAACAAAGAGAGCTGAAAAGCACGGCAGATAACCCGACATCGCATTGAGAAACAGCAACGCATTGACACAGACTGATACAACCTTTGGCAAACAGAAATGGATTATGCACAGGCGACAGAGTTCGGATATGGACTCCTTCCATACGGATGCCTGGCCTCTCCGAAAAAATTCTGTGTCGTTATTTTGGCGCTCACAGCGTCCTACGTTTACTGGGCCCCTTAAACTACGAGGTTACGAAGGATAAGTCACCTCATGCAGATGCTGACATCGTACTGAAAGTGTGCTTGTGGTAGGGATGAAGCCACACTTTCACAGGCAATTAATGTTAAACCATCGTGCACCTCCAATCAGCACGACTACCATTCCACCCATCCTCCCCCAAACAGAGTTAATCGCGCCTCAGACTTGTCAAGAACATTACCAACATACACGTCGGGACAATGCATTCTCGGAGAATGGACGCAAGACGCACCATTTTGAGGCTATGTCACGCTACTTCATGCGCGCTTCAAGACATCATCAGCCCTATGGCAAAACAAAAAGAAGACGTGCCGGCACACGCCTTCTCAGTGCGTAAGGGTACGAAGAAGTGCGGCGGTTCTCTCTCGGAAATTTACTCTTTGTTTTTTTTTTTGGGGGGGGGTTTCTTGCATTGAACGCTGCAAGCATCTTTCGTTTGCTTTTCGGGCACAAATTAGTCTACAATAAATAAATATTCTCAGAATGCCTGTATTGTAGAGTACCATATATATATATATATATATATATATATATAAATAAATAAATAAATATATATATATATATATATATATATATATATATATATATATATATATATATATATATTTAAAGAAGCGTATTTCCATTTTAGCACAGTTTAGTCTGACGTTTAGGCCATGGTGGGACCGGCCTTCGTCTGGTAATACAGAGCAAAAAGAAAATCACGCACTTATATATGTCAGCGATTGACGCCCCCACAAAACACGTCCCCTGGTATAACGAACAAGAAGGCTATTCTGTATCAGCACAAAAACGACTTTCAGGGATAACAATTATGTCTATACAGCACTGTGTGATATCACCCTGTGTTACTAATTGGCAATTGTCACTAATTGGCACCCTGTGTCACTAATACGGCCTTAAGCGATGCAGGTAAATCCCGGCTTTATAAATGGCATACTTTTCTTACAAAGATAGTTCGTATGTAAAACATACGCGTTGCAGATGACAAGTAATACCAATATATATAAAGATTCTCAGCAGAGCGCAGTCTCAAAAGAACTTCCATGGTCAAAATATTCGGCTGTGATAAAGAAGCAGGCTGGCGTATGCTTGTTGTACTGTTCACCAAAATGACTTACGTAGAAGGAAGACACGTCAATGTACCTGCATCCTCATTCATACCATCTGCTAAAGTATTAAACTTAAATATCAGGTATGATTCCCGTATTTCGCGATCATGACTCGAGCAGAAAGCAGATTCGAGAATCGTTGGTTTCATTTCGTCGAAAGAGTGGCCTGGCATGCGAACGTGTCGTGATAGCAATAGATGACAAAAAATATTTACATGGGATTTCTGGTTAATAAAGCGCGTTCTGAAGAGAGTTTTTGTGTGACCGATACATTGTTTCTAACAGGCACTGCATTCCAACATGTACACGGCATTAGAGGTGTCGCAGCCAAGTCTACCACGAATCTTTATTCTAAAGTCTGAAGATGTGCTTGCGACGTTTTGCGTGGTTTGCATGTGCACACATACTTTGCACCACGGTTTGTTACAAGGTGCGCAGCCACGCTCTTTACGTGCACCAATCATAGATGACGTTAACATGTCGTGGAGGTTTTTTGACCGTCAGTCAACAGCACGAGGCGGCCCAAGAAAATTTTTTTAAGATTATCACGTTATGTTAAGATGTCGTGGTGCCGTTTCAATACAGCAGAGACCTTAAGAGCTGATGATGAATATGTTAGAACAACAGTAGTTTGAACAGAGCTATTGTTTCCGTGCCTTCCTTTCAGGATCTCGGTACGGTTAAGTTGCTCGGCTCGAGTTATGGCATCGTGTAAAAGTTTTTCTGGGTATTTTCTTAATACTAGAGAACTGTTGAGCCTACTACAATTTTCAAATAAATCTGTATTATCAGAGAAAAATCGTTTAAAACGCTGAGCCTGGCTATAAAGAACTCCTGTTTTGCAATGTCGGGGGTGGCCACTCTGAAAATGCAGGAGTGGACGTCGGTCAGGGGGCTTGCAAAACAGCTTTGTGGCAGATGATCTTCGGAAATAGTGACTGCAACATAGAGAAAATATACAGAAGTGCGTGAAAATTTGTGCAAGAACCTAGTAGACGAATGGAAATTATTAAGCTTTTCAATGAAACGAAGTAGACTTGCTTCGTGATGCGGCTAGACAAGAAAAGTATCTTCAATGAAGCATCTATAATACAGAATTTAAAGCGTCATTTTACCTGAAAATTCGCCTTCTTAGAATGCCCATGAAAATGTTGGCGTAGTTAGGGTTTACTTTTGTACCCATTGAGGTGCCATCGGCTTGTACGTAGTGAATGTTGTTAAACTCAAAATTGTTTTATTTAAGGATAAGTTGCAAAAAACACCAAGCGCTTCTTCATCATTAGGTTTATTAAAAGAGGAACTTTCATAGGCCATTATTACTGCAGAAATACCAACTTTATGTGGTATGTTGGTGTATAGTCGTGGTGTACGTCCAGCGTGACTAACATTGAACCAGATGGAACAAGAATTCATATATATATATATATATATATATATATATATATATATATATATATATATATATATATGAAGCCTAGAATGAGAACAGTTAGGGATAAGAGTTAATGGAGATCACCTTAGTAACCTGCGCTTCGCCGATGACATTGCATTGCTGAGTAACTCAGGGGACGAATTGCAACTCATGATTACGAAGTTAGACAAGGAGAGCAGAAAGGTGGGTCTTAAAATTAATCTGCAGAAAACGAAAGTAATGTACAACAACCTCGGAAAGGAGCAGCGCTTCGAGATAGGTAATAGTGCACTTGAAGTTGTAAAAGACTATGTCTACTTAGGGCAGGTAATAACCGCAGAGCCTAACTACAAGATTGAAGTAACTAGAACAATAAGAATGGGGTGGAGCACATTCGGCAAGCACTCTCAAATTATGACAGGTAGATTGCCACTATCCCTCAAGAGGAAGGTATATAACAGCTGTATCTTGCTGGTACTTAGCTACGGAGCAGAAACCTAGAGACTTACAAAGAGGGTTCAGCTTAAACTGAGGACGACGCCGCGAGAAATGGAAAGAAATGTAGTAGGTGTAACCTTAGGAGACAAGAAGAGAGCAGAGTGGATTAGGGGACAAACGAGGGTTAAGGATATCATAGTTGAAATAAAGAAGAGGAAATGGACATGGGCCGGGCATGTAGCGCGTAGACAGGATAACCGCTGGTCATTAAGGGTAACTAACTGCAATCCCAGAGAAGGGAAGCGGGTTAGGGGGAGACAGAAGGTTAGGTGGGCAGATGAGATTAAGAAGTTCGCGGGTATAAATTGGCAGCAGCAAGCACAGGACCGGGTTAACTCTTGGAACATGGGAGAGGCCTTTGTCATGCAGTGGACGTAGTCAGGCTGATGATGATGATGAATATATATATTATTTATTGGAGCTAAGCCTTCGAGTGGGTCACCCTCTTTATAAGAAGATGACCTCGTGCAGAGAGTCAATCCCCGCATTGACTGTCGCTGTCGTACATCATCGCCGAGGGTGCGACAATAAACTGTTTACAATTTTGTGGAGGTCTTGTGCCCTTCAAGCACTTTCAGGTCGTGACTGAGAAGAGCTTCAGGTCGTGACTGAGTTTCCCAAGCCGACACCTGTCAAGGAACTGCGCACTTACATAAGACTGTCTTCCTACTTTCAGCGATTCATCTGAAATTCGCGACTATATTATCACCGCTGATGAAGCTCCTCTGAAGTAACGGGCCTCTCCATTCGTGGTCATTGCAGTGCGACGACGCTTTCACACCACGCCATCGTTTCTTGAAGTCACCTCCCATCATCTTTAACTACGACCCTACTGCCCCTACAGAGGTACACATGGACGCCAGTGGTGTCGGCCTCGACACGGTCCTTGTGCAGTGCAAACGATCACGCACTATGCTGGTTGTCGTCATTGAAGGATTCCTCAGACCATCTCGCCCGGTGAGCACTTCACCCGCGAGATTACAACATTCTCGCGCTATACCGCAACGGAAGACAACATGCTGACGCCGACGCTCTGTGGCACTCAACTTTGCCGGACGAAAATGCCCACAACACAGCGTCTCACCTTGCTTTTTCTTCCATCAAAATTCATACCGTTGCTACTGAAAAGCGCAAGGATCAACAAATTGCCACACTGATAGACTCACTGACTGATCCATCCACTCCTCCACTCGCGCGTTACGTCGTCAAGCCCATCATTTCGCCGTTCTCGACTACCTCCTCCACCGAGGCAATTACAACAGTGACGGCTGCCAGTGGCTACTCGTATTACCACGAAGTTTACGCTCTGAATTATGCGAGTTTTTTTGTTCTGATGCGCAATATGCGCACTCCGGGGTATCGAAGAATTACCAGCGCATTCACTAATGGTACTGTTGGCGCGTCGTGTATTACTGCGTGCAGAAACTATTTCGCTCCTGCATAGATTGCCTGCGCCGCAAAACTTCAACGCACCTGTCGCCGGTAGGTCTGTCACCTCTACCTTGCACTGCCACGCCGTTTGGACGCGTTGGCATCGATTTGTATGCTCCACGTTCACTAACGTTGAATTATAACCGCTGGTGCTTCGTCGCTGTAGACCACATCACGCGATACGCCGAAAACATTCCCCTCGACTACAGCGGACGACGTGGCCTCCTTCCTTCTCCAGCGATTCATGCTGTAACATAGTCTACCCCAGGAACTGCTCAGTCATTGAGGCCATGTCTTCCTGTCTGAAGTCGTCAGAGCCATTCTCAAAGAGTGCCACGTTGTTCACAGCGAAACTGCTGCTTACCACCCCCAGGCGAATGGCTTCACCGAACGCTTCAGCCGAACGCTCGGCGACTTGCTCTCCAAGTAAGGAGGTCACCACTGATCACATAAAATGAGATGCCATGCTAGCGTTCGTCACTAACGCATAGAACCCGCCCCTCAGAGCAATACTGGCTTTTTACCTTTTTTATGTACGAAAGGCACCCGTCACACAGTATGGACGCGATACTTCTGTAGCGAGAGAGGAAGACGGGACGGCGGCCAACGTGCTCGTGTCGTTCTGTACCGAGAGAGGAAGACGGCACGGTGGCCAACGTGGTCATGTCGTTCTCTCGCCACTTTATTATCATAGGCGATTTGCCGAAGTGGAGTGGCGGCGGCTGCTGCAGCGTCCGAACCGCCAGGCTCAGGGGCCCGATCTACCCCGCTCGCGCATCGAGCTTTGGCATGAGCTGCAAGAGAGGTGCAGTGCGGTGGGTAGAAAAATGACAATGGTGATGAATGGCAACGATGATGACGCTACAGATTACTCTTCCGTCCCCGAAGAATTGAAGCCAAAATGAAAAACGATGAGCGCGTATATACAAGTGAGTTAGGTTCGCGAAACAAAACGGCGTCCGTGAGCAGTCCAGGTCGTCAACGGGAAGGGACAATCGGCCACCAGGTGGGTCTCTGGTGGGCGATACTGGGAAAAACGCAGCGGGCGAAGAAGAAAGCGCCGGGTCGCTGTCGCCATAAACACGTGAGTCCCCCAGGGATTTGGCAGGATCACTCGAGAGCACACCCGGTGCTTCGAGCATGCGCGGATGACAAAGGTGCCCACAAGTGGAGCCATGGGAGGGCGCCAAAAAGGCCGGGCCGAAGATGGTCGCGAGATGGGGCTATGCATAGAAGCGGAATCAGGACGACCGACTACTGAAATGTAAAGGATGCGGCAGGGTCTCCAACAGCGCATATGGCACCGACATGGCTGTTTACAAGGAGCAGTGGGCCGGCAGTTCTGGCGCGGACGTAGCCGTCGATGCAACGCCAACCTGAGCGTTGCAGTGTGGCTGACATGCCGGCACTTGTGACTGAGTCTATGGGCGTGGAAACCCCTGGTCGAAATAGCGCACGGAATTCACGGCAGGCAGGTAGGTTTACCGTGACCAGTCTGCCGATGTACCGCGCAAAGACGGTAGTCGCCTGGGGCGTCATAAGGGTCATGTCTGATTTCAAGGTACATTGTTGCGCTGTGGCGTTGCCCTTCCAATGCTCTGGAGGTTGGTCATGAGATCCGGAAGGCGTAGGCTCTACCGGAGAGTTGGCTGGTGCACCACTGCTCGTCAGGGAAGCCTGGTGGATGTCCGACTGCGTGGCTTTTACGGAATGTACTGGCTGTTAAGTCGTTGGCGAATCTGTCATCTGGTCCTTGGTCATTGTAGCAGCATCTCGGTAGTTCCGCCGTAGCATGTCGCAGGAAGAACGTCAGCTGCGGGGGACGTCGAGGCAGATGTTAGTGGCTGCTTGCAGATTGCGAAGATTGCCATGGTTGATGGAAGATCATGTTCATTGGATAATATCGATTGTGGAAGCTCAGAAATCGGGTGTGAAATATTGGGCGAGAATATCTCGGGACCACACTCCGAGGCGTGCGACAAGGTAGCCGTCATGGATTCTAGTGGCGCTGAGGTGTCGCGTGGCGTTGATGTCACGAAAATCGTGTATTTGGCAAGCACCTGCGATAAACCTTTCTATGTGGGTGCCGATGGAACGTTGCTCTCGGTGGTGAAGTCAGGGGAAGTGCGAGTGTCTTCTACCTCGTCGTCATGATCGGGTGCAGGATTCGATGTTCCCGTCACCGGATCTGAGGTAGAAGGAGTCGTAGCAGGAGTGGTGAAGTCGTGGTCAAGGTAGGGCTGCTAGCCGTCTGGTACCGCTCGCTAGGGGAGATTGGAAACCTGGAACTCGCGGCTCCCCGGAAGCGGGCGGTAGGTTTCACCGTAGCAGGCGAGCACCGCAGCTCAGAAGTCGTCGAAAGGTCGCGAGCTGGAGGACGACTAGGCGGCTACATGACGCAGCTTAACCGGGAGGGCGTCCAGCAGGACAGCGTGCATCATCGGCTGTGCCTTGATGCCAGTCATTGCGAGAATGGCATCAAGCCACATAAACTACGCTCGGGGGTAGACCGGGTTAAACGGCGGAACAGGATGGCAGAGATGCGGCAGCATGGCAGCGGGCCGCTCGGCAAATCGCGTGTTCTCCTCGCCACAAATGTAGCGAGAGTGAAATACGGGACCGCGCCCAACGTGGTCGTGTCGTTCTCTCGCCACTTTATTAGCAAAGGCGATTGGCCGAAGCGGAGAGGCGGCGGCTTTTGCAGCATTCAAACCGCCAGGAGCGTGAGCCCGATCTACCCCGCTCGCACTTGAGCTGTGGCATGAGCTGTACGAGAGGTTTTTGTTGTTGTTGTTGTTCACCTATTGTTAGTGGCGCATACCTCCTATGGGGGATCGGCCAAGAATCGAGTGGTTTAAAATTACTGTTCAGATTTGTAATAATGGAGGTATAAGAGAAAGATTACCGATAGCCTAGAAAAGTTTGGTGCTTAATGTAATGCATACAAATATTTATATAAACGAATTTATTAAAATAAAGCAATAATCTGATTTTATACGTATATTCTTACGTAGACACGTTAGGATAATGAAACTAGTTAATTAGTCAACCTATAAGCTTCTTCAATATAGTCCTGGACGGCCACACATACCGTCGCATTAGAGAACCTAGAAATGGAAGCTCCAAAAGACAAAATGACAGGCACAGATAAGTCTATAGCAATACCACGTAAAGGTATTTCCAAAAGGGTTTTTGTAAGGTGTTAAACCGCCTGCAGGTCAAAAAGAAATAATCTATTGTTTCCCGTTCAACACAGAATGCGCACAGTGGCGAAGGTGCCTGAACAGACTTGTGTTTTTAGAAATTTAGATTTGGTACCAGGCAACGCAGCCTTGTGATAGCTACTTCTTGTTTTCGAGTGCGGCAAAAGTCTCTTCGCCAGGGATATAATAAATGGCGATATTCTGTAGAGTTTGTTAGTGCATGCTGAACCTCTAAAGACTTCCATTAGCGTACGTCTGCAGAATCAAGCAGAAGTCACATAAGCGGATGATGGACAGAGCGGTAGAATTGGTTCGCTGATCGACGACTTCGCTAAAGAATCAGCTATTTCATTTAGAAACAAACCTTTATGTCCAGGTACCCAAACCGATCGTACTTTTCTCAAATGCGCAGGCACTAGTGCACGGAACGCCTTTGTTACGTGATTATCAGCACCAACAGAAAGTGCCGCACAGAGAAATAGGGAATCTGTGATTATGACATGGATGTAATTGCTGTACCTGACTTGCGTAAGGCGAGCACTACTGCCAGAAACTCAGCCACAAAAACGGGTACGAAATCGGGTAGTCGAAGGGAATCAATCTAATTTAAAATTGGGCTGAAAATACCAACCCCTGATTTTTCGTCATATTGCGATGCGTCTGTAGCAATAATAACGTTCCTTGTATTACGGCGCAGGTGATCTTGTAGTAAACCATCCAAAATATTACGGAGAAATATTTTGGCATTATTAGGAAAAATGTCGTCGAATTGAATTTTCACCGGGGCTGAAATATCACGACTCGGTATGATGTCGTATATACGTACGTTTAGAGGCTCCAGAAAATTTTGCACAAATATAGTTTATGGGGTGTGAAATCACAGCCATGTAGCAGCAAAAATGATTCTCTGAATGTCGTAATGGTGATTCATAAATACTTAAGAATGCCTGAACAGTCAGAAGGCGACTTCTACAACAAAGCGGAGAGACCCTCGATTCGAGATACAACACATTGTTGGCAACTGTTTTGGGAAGGCCAAGGCATAAGCGCAAAGCTTCCCTTTCCAGAAGAATTAGAGGCCGCAACTTGTAAGCTGGAACTCCAGGGAAAAGTACACAACCAAATTCCAAAATGAGACGAACGTTCATGCGATATATCAAATGCAGCGCGGTGGCTAGAAAAATGACGATGATGACGACGCTACACTTCGATACAAGCCATATCCGTCTGAGTGAGCGCCTATTTCTGCTACAGCCAAGCTTACTGTAGAGTGTCGAGAGCTTGCAAAGACCTTTGCTGCACATGGGCAAGAGTGGCAGAAGAGAAATTGCGCTGACGCCAGCACTACTACGCCCACGTTCCTCCATGGAGCGCTCGTCTGGCTCTCGATCCCTACCATTGAAACTGCCCTAGCTTGAAAACTATGGCCCGAATTTTAAGGCCCCTACCAAGTCGTGAAACGCACTTCCCCTGTAAACAACATATTTAAATCGACCAAGCCATCTTTGGAAATTCGCCGTCGAGGGCGCGGCGTTATCAACGTGGAGGGCCTCAAGGCCCATGAACGAGCTGTTAGGTCGCCAGGCGGCTTCCTTTTCGTGCCCGGGGTAGTTGTAGCGAAGCCTTCGAACTTCGAACAGTAAGTCGTCCGCTCCAGCGGCTTCTAGTGTGTCGCCCTCTTGGGGAGAAGAAGAGCAGGTCGCGTCGGGCAGAAAGCGGAGAGTCGGCCCCGCATTGACTGCCGCTGTCGTGCATCATCGCCGAGTGTCCGGTAGTAAACTTCCTAATATATATATATATATATATATATATATATATATATATATATATATATATATATAAATATATATATATATATATATATATATATATATATATATATATATATATATATATATATATATATATATATATTTGTATATGTGTACATATTGTGAGTGCAGTCACCAACTCTTCTTTATCAATTGGACGTGTCATCATCATTTGTTTCATTTCCTCATCTGTAGATATCATCATCAGTGTGTGCCAGCTTGAGCTCGCCTCGAATAAACTCTTCCTCATAAGTGGTGGACGGTGCTTCTCGATCCCCAAGTCCTCTCGCACGTTACCACTGGAGCTCTGCTCGGGTCGTCGTCTACTACCACCTGCCATGGCAGTGCAAAACAATCCTGGTCCATCCAACACCACCAGCCCAGTGCAGCCTCCACCTTCGACCATGGCCATCCACAGCCACCAGCGTGATCCGCCAGTATTCTTGGGTCTCGAAGGGGATGACGTTGAAGAATTGCTACACACCTACGACCTCGTCAGCGAGTTGAACAGGTAGGATACTCTACACAAGTTGCGTACGGTTCCTTTCTACGAAACTGATGTTGCCAAAACCTGGTTTTGGAACCACCTCCAAGATCTTCCCGACTGGGACACATTCGCACGGCAGCTTCGTCAGATTTTCGGTTCCCCCAGTGTTCGCGCCGAAGCAGCAACAAAGAAGCTTGCTGAACGCATTCAGCTAGCGGGTGAATCATGCACCTCGTACATTGAGGATGTTCTTGCCTTGTGCAAGTGTGTAAATTCAGCTATGCCTCAAAGCGAACAAATACGACATATTATCAAAGGCATAAATACCGTCACATTCAACGCCCTTGCGTCGCGAAACCCTACCATGACTCAAGATTTCGTCACCATTTGCCAGAGACTAGAAGAACTTCAGTCTCTTCGTCTTTGCCATGATGCCTCGGACATTCGTCTTCATGCGGCCCTCGATATCCGTGCCCTGGTCCGCGACATCATTCGTGAGAAGCTTCATGGGCGCTGCTCTTCCTGCACCCCACCGTCTACTTTTTTAGCCTCAGCTCCAACCAACTTGCGGGACATCATTAGGCATGAGATTGCATCTGCGTCACATTCACCTTGTTTCGCCGAATCCAGACCTCGTCAGGTACCAACGTACGGAGAAGTCGCGGCGCTCTCAGCACCCACCACTATCCCAGCTGCAACACCAGGTGGCCATGTACCTGTGGCGTCAGTGTCACCACCGATGCGCCCACAGCCGTATTACGCCATGCCGCGTCCTCAACGCCCAATCTGTTATTAGTGCGGCTATAGGGGTCACAAATCTCGCTTTTGCCGAAAGCGTCAACAGGTGGAGCAACGTGGCTACGCTCCAGAGGAACGCGGACGCTTCAGTCCATTCAAGAACTACCAGCGCACGCCTTACCGTTCTTCTTTTCAGCGTTCGCCTTCTCCACCTTACAGTAGTGGTCTGCATCTGAACTCCCGCCAGTCTCGCCGCCGCACACCATCTCCCAATCGCCGTTCCGTGTGGCCTCTGCAACCCGCCTCCAATGTTCCGAATGCCAACTCGGAAAACTCCCCAATGCAGTTTTAGGAGAGGAAACTGCATCCACCGGACAGCCAGCAATTCCTCCAGACAGACCATCGAACTTGTTAACAGTGTTAGTCAAAGGTATACGCGTCGAAGCTCTAGTAGATACTGGCGTTGCTATTTCCATTATTCGTTCTGACCTTTGCTCCCGTCTCCGCAAAGTAACAACACCTTACTCGGGCCCGTCTCTCCGTGCTGCGACGAACGCCATTTGTCATCCACTCGCCCAGTGTACAGTTCGCGTTTTCATAGACGGTATTCGTCATCATATTGCTGTTGCAGTTCTCCGTGAGTGCACCCACGAACTCATTTTGGGGTGGGATTTTCTGTCGTCTGCACGCGCTTCTATATCTTGTCGTCAGCGCCTCATCCACCTCAATCCCACCGACTCTTCTGTATCAGAACCCGAACAGCGCATTCGTCTCGTCACAACTTCAGATTATGTTCTTTGGCCATCCCGGAAGAAGTAATTACCGTTGATTGCAGCAACATTGTTGATGGCGACATGCTTCTACTACCTTATGGCCACATGGTACATCGAGGCATTCTGATCATTCCAGGCCTTGTTCGTTTTTCTGAAGGGTCTGCTTTTATTACTGCGTTAAATCAGACCCCCGAACCCTTATTGTTGCCCTGTAGATCAACAGTCAGATGCGCTATTGACCTGCATCCCGTTGCAATTGTTGCCCTTCCAAGTCAAGAAGACCTACCAGAGCCAAGCACGCCGCCACTCAACTCTCCCACTCCTCTATCGGTCACGATAAGCCCAGATTTGACAGCAGCCCAGAGCCGAGAATGGCTGAATTTATTGAACAGACATCGCCCTTTGTTTGACGTTCATTCCGCTGTCCTTGGTATGACAACTTCTGCGACTCACCGAATTCAGACAGACGGCTCCCGAATAATTCACCGGTGCCCATACCGTGTGTCTCTCGCAGAAAGGAAGATAATCGAGGGAAACGTATCAGGCATGCTTCGACGAAATATCATACGTCCTTCCTCGAGTCCGTGGTCTTCGTCAGTTGTGTTAGTGGAAAAGAAAGACGTAACAGTACGTTTTTGCGCCGATTACCGGGCACTGGACAAAATAACGCGCAAAGATGTTTACCCTCTCCCATGAATTGATGATGCACTAGATTCGTTGCATGACGCAGAGTATTTTTCGAGCCTTGACCTGCGATCAGGCTACTGGCAAATTGCAGTGTCCGAATCTGACAAAGAGAAGACGGCTTTTTCCACCCCAGATGGGCTATATGAATTTAACGTAATGCCTTTCGGACTTTGTAACGCGCCTGCTACCTCCAACGTATGATCGACAGCGTACTGCGTAGCCTGAAGTGGAAAACCTGCTTATGCTACCTAGAAGACATCATAGTGTTGTCGTCTACCTCTCCGCAACATCTACAACGTCTCGAAGAAGTCCTATGTTGCCTTGCAAAAGCTGGTTCACAGCTGAATACGAAAAAATGCACCTTCGCAAGCAAGACGATGAAGGTTCTAGGGCACTTAGTCAGCAAAGACGGTATTTGACCAGATCCTGAAAAGCTTGCCGCCGTCCTCGAGTTTCCCCGTCCGTTGCGTCAAAAAGACCTGCGCAGTTTTCTCGGCTTGGCATCCTACTTTCGGCTCTTCATACGCAATTTCGCAAGGCTTGCCACTCCGCTCCATCAACTGCTCGAGAGTAACAAGGCATTCGCCTGGTCTGATAACCGTGAAAACGCTTTGCTTTCGTTGAAGAAAGCCCTGACATCCGACTTGGTACTATGTCAGTTTGACCCAGGTGCACCCACAATTCTTCACACTGACGCCAGTGGTCATGGTCTCGGTGCCATTCTACTGCAGCGTGACAACACCACACGCGAACGTGTCATCGCTTACGCCAGTCGTGCTTTGACTGCTGCCGAGAAAATTTATACCATAACCGAACAAGAGTGCCTTGCTGTTGTATGGGCAGTACAAAAAGTTCGTCCATACCTCCATGGCCGCCACTTCACAGTCGTCACCGACCACAACGCATTGTTGTGGTCGGTGATGACTGTGAAAGAGATGAAGTTCTTCTGTGAACTCCCGTGCGTGTGCCCGGCTTATGTGAAAAATTCCTCAGTTGTTTTATAGAGCCTTATACGGTGATTGAACAAATGTCCCCCGTTATTTACCGTATCTCACCACTTAACGCTTCATCCAACCACCGTTGCCATGGGACAGAAATTGTCCACGGTTCTCGGCTGAAAGTGTACACCCGACGCAATTCCTAATATTGTCTCTCGCGCGGCCAGGAGGCCGCTTCCAGCGTGACAGGGAATTAGTGTGAGTGCAGTCATCGACTCTTTTTCATCAATTGGACGTGTCATCATCATTTGTATAATTTCCTCATCTATAGATATCTTCATCAGCAAGTGCCAGCTCGAGCTCGCCTCGAATAAAGCTCTTCCTCATAATATATATATATATATATATATATATATATATATATATATATATATATATATATATATATTCTAGAGAAGCCTCTGAACACTGAAATCGGTCCATCTATGAAGTGCTTTCTAGTGGGTCTACCCAAAAAGGACGCCGCTCGCGCTGAGAGTGCGTGCTTGGCTGTGACTGTCGCCATTGTGTATGCTCGCGGGTTGCTGGTTAATAAACGCCTTAACGAATTGGTGGAGAGTGCTGCGATTCTGTTCGATGCCCTTGAAGCTACGGTCACGTACCCTGCCATCTACCATGTCCCACGATGCCTCTCAGCAAATGCCTCCTCTCATGCCACCCCTTGTCCCGGTGTCCCCAGAATCCACGATCCACCCATCTTCACTGGCACTGATGGCACTGACGAGGAGGACTGGCTCACCATTTACGAGTGCGTGAGCACCCCCAACAAATGGGACGAGGACGGTAAGGTGACCAACTTGGTGTTCTACCTTGCGGCAGTAATCAGTTTGTGGTACAACTACCACGCGTCCCATTTTGCTACCTGGTCTGAATTTAAGACCGCTATCATCCAGGTTTTCGGCCGCCCTTCTGTTCGCAAGCTGCAAGCTGAGCAGCGCCTTCGTGAACGCGCTCAGGAGGCTGGTTAGTCATTCACCAGCTATATTGAAGATGTCCTGGACTTACGCAACAAACGCGATCACCCCATGTCCGAGTGTGACAAGATCAAAACATCATAAAATGCATTGACGAAAATGCTTTCGTGATGCTGCTCGCCAAATACCCCGGCACAGTGGCTGAGGTTATCACACTGCGCCAGAGCTATGAGTAGCTCCGCCGGCAGCGTTCAATGACCCGTCGCTCCCCAGCAGGAGCTGCAACGCTTGCTGGCTTGGAGGCCGTGAGGAAATCGCGCGTCAGTTCTCTCTCCTGTCCTTTGCCCAACAAGTGGCTGTTAAACAATCAGCTATTACCCTTCTCCCTCTCATCCTTCGAGCAGCTGAGCAGAAAATAGCACAGGTAATGCCTGTGTACCACTCCCAACAGCCTCCGGCTCCTGCGCCCCTCAGTTACGCCCGGGGGGTCAACAGGCCAGCTCAAGTCGTTCCAGCAACCGCCCTTCTGACCTACGCCAAAGCTGCCGCTCGACCTCCGTCCTTTGCAGCGGGTATTCCCGCTACGTATGTTGGCGTAACCTCCCAGCCTCCGCTTCCGCCTACCATGCAGCCACAGTTCCGTCCATCGGCTTGTGACATGGGTGAGACCTACTTCGGTGAACAGATGGCACACACCCGACAACAGGCCCATCTGCTTTGCCTGCGGTTACGGTGGTCACGTAGCTCGTTATTGCCATCGCGTACAGCCGGCTCTAATTTCTTCGCCTGTTGCTGGCCAGCTCAGCCGTCCCTATCACGATGAACCACCGTCTATGCCACCGCCGTCTCGCCCAGGTCCATCTCCTCAAAGGTCACCATCTCCACGACGTCGTTCCTTGTCCCTTATGAGGCCAAGTTCGGCTGCTCATGAGTGGGAAAACTAGTCGTCGCCATCACCAAGACATGGAATGCGATGTTGTCGCAATGTGAAAGCCCTCAGAGAAGCTCCTTGAATGTCATTAACGTGTTTGTGAACGGTGTTCGTGCATCGGCTTTTATTAACACTGGAGCTGGCGTATCTGTTATGGACGAAAAACTTCGCCGCTTACTTCGGAAAGTGATGACGGAACTTTCTGGGTTGTCCCTTCGTACTGCTAGTTCACATCGTATTTATCCTACAGAAGGGTGCACAGCTCACGTTGTCATTCAGGACTTTCTATATGCCACCCAGTTCATCATCATTCGGGCATGCTCTCATGACGTCATCCTGGGATGAGATTTTCTCTCCCGCCACGACGCCGTCATGAATTGTGCCTCGGCTGAAATCGAACTCTCACCCTTCTCGAATTTGACGCCAGTTGACAGTCCCTCGACACTGAGCAAGATTCTCATGGAAGACGTTACAACAGTGCCTCTGAACTCGGCGACAGCTGTGTCGGTCTACTGCGCCGGTCTCTCCGACTTGTTTTGCCATCCGATCGCGCTTGTAGCAAGAAAGGGCTGCTAGTACCTTTCGCGACCATGCAAGTCACCCAGGGCAACGCCGCTATTGTTGTGACCAACCTATCCCGGTACACTGTTACCTTGGTTCTTAGGGAATGTCTCGGCAGAGTGGAACCAGTTGATGACGCACAAGTCCTGGACGTACCCGATGACTCGCGTTGTCCCCTTTCACGTACCATCAGTGCTGTTTCCACTTCTAATCGATCATCTCCTGATTTATTTGGCCCCTACATTGATGACAACCTTACGTCGGCACAGCGTTCCCAGCTTCTCGACCTGTAGCGAGAACATCATTCTTCTTTCGATGTTGGGCGGAGTTCTCTCGGTCGCGCGCCCACTGTTACACATTGTATCGACACTGGTGCTTATCCCCCAATACGGCAACGTGCTTACCGCGTGTCGCCTTCTGAACATCGGGAAATTAACAAGAAGGTTGACGATATGCTCCCACGCCACGTTATTCAGCCCTCGGACAGCTAATGGGCGTCTCATGTTGACCTTGTTGTGAAGAAAGATGGTTCTTTGCGGTTCTGTGTGGACTGCAGACAGCTCAATAAGATCACTCGCAAAGATGTTTACCCACTGCCGTGCATCGATGACGCAATTCATAGCCTTCACGGAGCCGAACTTTTTTCTTCTCTCGATCTGCGCTTGGGGTACTGGCAAGTACCCATGGCTGATGACGCTCGACCGAAGACTGCGATTATCACACCCGACGGCTTGTGCGAATGCAACGTCATGCCGTTTGGACTATGTAATGCACCTGCGACCTTTGAGCGCATAACGGACACCATTCTGCGCAACTTAAAATGGCACACGTGCTTGTGTTACCTCAATGACGTTGTGGTCTTTGCTCCAGATTTCTTTCTCCACGCATCTTCAAAGTCTGAAAGAAGTTTTCGCACGAGTGACCAACGTCGGCTTGCAACTAACTCTGAAAACGTGCCGCTTTTCAAGATATATATATATATATATATATATATATATATATATATATATATATATATATAGACTTGTGATGAAAGAAGGTGAAGAGAATAACTCGGTTGTGGGGAATGGGCTTGCCACCGGCAGTGCGCAGAATAGAACAGCCTGTGCAGTGATCAGGCATTCAGGCATTGTTTCTCTGTTCTGGTTATTACAATGTTGCAGTCGCAAACTGTACAGTCATGGGAACACGTTAACCCGCCTACATCTGTTGTTCCTGTGAGACCTCACGTATTCTGGCAGTCCTGTGCTTCATGTTGAGCTAGTCGGCACGCAGTTTCGATGTCGTTGCTAGGCGTTGGCGTGCTCCATGACTGCATCGATGCGGTACCCTATGTTTATTAAAGTCGTCTTCGTCTTATGGCCCCCTTGTCTACGTTACCCAACCCTCACACTTGGCGTAGTCAACGACAAACCATGCCGAAGAAACCGGAGCCACTCGCCCATTTCGTGTGAGTTGGTGTTTTTGTGCTAGCGGCCCGCATCATTGACTTTGCCTGCCCTAAGCCTTCTTCGATCTTGCCCGCCTGTCCATCGACTACAATGCCGCTTCTAAACTAGAATGGTGCCGCTGTAGAAGGCTCTAAAGGGTTCACAATGGTCTTCATTCACCATGAACTTTTGCACAGTAATGTGGAGGCGACTGGCTCGAAAGATGAAATGATTGAACGCTTGCTTCATGACATATCCCACAACCGTCAACCATCTGGTGGGTCCGACCGGATAGCTAAGCAGTTGTTTTCAAGTACGAAAGTGCTGATGTGACTTACTGCAACGGCTTTTGACGTTGTCACAATGGCCGACGATTCCAGTCCAAGTTACTACGTTGCCTGTTCTCTCGGCTTCAGTGCCAACCTTTAATGATGATGGTAGCATTTCGGCACACTAGTGCCTTGAAAAGCTCGAGTGTACCCAAGTATTGGCGTCATGGACACCATCTACTTTCCTCACCGTAGCGCTTGGCAAGCTCCGTGGCCCAGCTGCAGACTGGAAGAGCGTAGCAGGAAACTGTTTCGACATGTAGGAAAATTTCAAGACTGCCTTCAAGAGCCATTTGGGGATAACCTTACGCTCTTTCAGTTGCAGCACATAGTCACCAGACGTGTACAGTCACCCAGTGAGAGCCTATTTGACTACTTTTTGGCAAAACTGCACGTGATTTCAAAATATCCGGTTCAACTAACAGATCCTCAGCGCATTGAATATGCTCTACAGGGTGTGCGCGACGCACACTTGGCAACAACTATTGCTGCACAATCCCAACTAATTGTGAGCGCATTTCTTGATGTGGTCACCCAACTCGACCGAAATATATGTCTCTGTTTTTCCAAATCAGCCGCCCATTGTAGTCTGATCGTCAACGTTATGAGTGCCTGCCTTCACAGTGCTGCAGATTGCTTCTAGGATTGACAGAGCGTCTTCACAGAACAATCCGCCCGTTTCATCAGTAACACATCCAATTTCGTCGTTGTCCCTAAAATTTTGTCTTTACCACCCGTTGTCTTGCAGTTAGTTCCCAAAATGGCGCCCCTGCTTATCGCCTCGGGGAAGATATAAGCAAAGCCATATCCTACAACTGTCGCCAACCGGGCCATCTTTCATCCAAGTGCCCTCGTTCCGGAACCAGCCAGCAAACAATTTTCCCTCACTTGCGTGCCTTCAATCTTCAGAACCACTCGAAGGATCTCTTGTGCAGTGCCCTGTGATTTAAGCAGACATTCCACTTATCGGCACTGTAGACGTATTTCCGGACAGTGGTTCAAGGCACACCATACTATCGCTAGATGTAATCAGATCTGCCAACCTGCTACCATGAACCAAACCCTCCATATCTGTTGTAGGTGGCAGTACCGTCATGCCAGCAGGTACATTATGTGGTCGTATTGCTGTGAAGCCTATTTCAGCAGTACATGAAGTTTTAGTTCTGGCTAGAAAGCCTTTGCCTTTACTCCTCGGAGAGGAATGGTTTGATGCCACCAGCGCTGAGCTTCCTGTTCTGCCGCCGCATCCAACAGAAATCCACCATCCTGGCACGGGTATTTTCGTGTGATTCCTAGAAAAGGTACTACCACGAATGTCCAATGCTGTGGTGCTTCCCAATAGCTCTACGCCTTTTTTACACAGATGACGTCTTCTACAGCCTGTTACCCATTTTCCTGTTGCCACACAAACTCAGCCAACATGGTTATTTCTCGAATTTATTGAAGGGGTACCTAATGTGATGCTACATGAACCAAACACGGCGCAACATACATTACTCGAATGATACGACATTGAAATTGCCATGGTCGCAGCTACATGATGCTTACGCGTCCCCATTTCAACAAGAAGACACTTCAGTTCAACGCATATTGCACCAGTGTGTACACGTCTCTGCCACTGGTGACAGTGATTTGAGGATTTACAAAGGTACTGACCACTCCACTGCATTTTTGCCAGATATGTTATCATACAAACGTCGCCTGCATAGATCCAGCAAGGAGGATGACGATTTCATTCAAAGATAATGCCAAGAACTTTTTGCTATGGACTGAAGCGTCAATACGGGATAGCTGGACCCAGAACATTGCCAGAGAGTTAGCCAGCCACTGCAAGCCAATGAATTGAAAACGGAGACACAAAAGGAAGCCAATGAAAGCATGCACTCAGCCGTACTAAAGCGTGTCAGTTTTCTGGATGAGCCCCAACCGCGTCTCAGCTGTAAGACTGACGTTCTCAGAGATAAGGGACCAGCAGGTGGTGAGCGCAAGCCCAAGAAACAAGCCACGAAGCCAGCTGCTAAGCGAACCTAGAATAAGCGACCAAAGCTGAGTAAAGGAGGCATAGCTGCTGTGCGCTAAAGAAAAAGGATCAGACATCACTGGAGGCAGCTGCCTTCTGCCTTGACAGCCCTATCGGAAAAATTGCCATGGTGGATACTGGAAACCATGGTGGAAGTAGTGGAAAAAATAGTGGGCATGGTGGAAATTATGATGGATATGGTGGGACGTAGTGGAAATAATGTTGGATATGCCGGGCTAACTGTGTGGTGTGGTGTACAGAAGATGGGTAAAGTGGAAATGATGGTGGAAAGTAGAGGCTAGATAGTGGGAAATCATGGGGCACTCTGCCCACATAATAATGCTGGGAAGCCCTAAGCATATGGTGGGTGGTGCTTATTATGGTGGGCCACATGGTGTAGCAAGCTGAGGAACTCTTCCCACCATTGCGATAATGCTGGGAAGCACTAAGCAGATGATGGGTGCTGCTTGTTATGGTGGGCCACATGGTGTGCCAAGCTGAGAAGCCCTGCCCACCATTGCGATAATGCTTGGAAGCAGTAAGCAGATGATGGGTGGGCTTATAATGGCGGGCAATTTATATAATGTACCAAGCTGGGATCTGTACACTACATGTTCTACCACCATGATTTCCACCAAAGGTTAGGCCTACCGACCGAGCCCGTACAATTGTGTTATCCGTGCTTCTGGGTTTCAGAATACACAATTTCGACGATGAAGAATGACAATACAGCGCCGCCATGACATGAATTAACCTAAATAAAGCAATTTTCATTGTGTATGGTGTCCTCTCAAGAAGCAACAAACATCGATGCGACGCGATTCAAGTACTCCCAGAGAACGTACGTCTCTTCTCACCGACAGCCACCGTGGTCGCACTTGCAGGCACTTCTCTAGCTTTTATGCGAGAACTGAGACGTGACGGTTTGTATGCTTTGGAAACCAATATGATAGCGTAATGTATCCAGCACACTGCATTCGTTTTGGCCAAGCCGTTATGTAGTTGTTGCTATAGCGAAAGAGCTACAGCATTGCGCTTGCAGGACTGCCGTCTACGTTCCACGAGAAGCATCCCAATAGTCAATCAAATAAATTAGGCGGGCGTATCTATGAAATGAGCCTAGAAGAGTCACAAAGCGTGAGCAGATGTCGCCCTTTAGAACGAGCGCGAAACGTATATTAAACTTGGCAGACCCCGCCGGTAAACTGTTGCTGCTCCCCAGTCCATTTAGTTTTTTTTTCTTGCAGTTGTGAATTGTAAAAAAATAGCACTGGTGCCATTAACACATTGGCAATCGTTAAAGGCAGCAGTTGCTTGTGTTTAATAAATGTGCAATTTAGAGTTGTAGGTGCAGATCTCGTCTATGTCGTGTACACGACAAACATCACTGATGTTGAACCGTAAGTTTGTATGTCAACTGACTATGTAACACATAACCAACGCCATGTTGGTATGACGCATTGTCACCGTTCTTGCGCGAAGTTGTGTTCTCATATCGTTTTCTAAGGGCAAGGTTTTTGATAGATTACCTAACTAATGTGAAAAGAAAGCTCCTTCAGAAAGACTTAATACAGAATGGTTTTTCTGTACCCCTGTACCATTCAAAGTATGAAAAATCATATGATCATGATGTAATAAAGCGAGTGAAAAACATGTGTACACCACCCAACGAGAAAACCTTCTTTTTTAAACTTCATACGGAAACCATGCCAGTAAAAACGTGGCATGAGGAGAGAGGGATGTATGTACCATGGGGAAGCAGCTGTCTCCTGTGTAACAAACCTGAGACCATTGAACATGTGTTTATTGATTGTAAGAACGCTATTTTCTTTTGGGACATTTTACAGAGGACTTTTAAAAAAGATTTAACTCTTAATTTATATGGAATTCGTTTTTTCCCTTGTGTTAGTTCTGGGCAAAATTTTGATGTTAGGTCTTCATTTGGTTTGGCGTAGTATGCTATCGTACAGACACTGTGATGTGAGAGTTCTATCTGTTAATGAGTGTTTCGTGAAAGTTGTTATAAACGTGCGAAATGTGTATGACTACTGACCAAGTTGAAGATGTAATATCTTTGTTCGAAGCGTTATCACGCATGAAACACGTGTGATAGTGATTGTCAGATTAGCTTGACCTGTAGTCAAGATTGTAATAAAGAAAAAAATGGCGCAGTGGTTAGTATCTCCAAATGGGAATCTACTGGTTGCACGTTCGATCCCCCGTGGCACCTTTTTTTTACGGGACGGGTGTTTTTCACACCGTTTTTTATGCAATTCTTTTTTATTTTTTGTGGCAGCTCGTCACGGTGATTCTGACGCCATTTCGCGCTCAAGCGTTGCAGGCACTGCAGCACCCACTATATCCCACTATGCGCAATGGTGGACGTTTCCCACCATTTACCCACTACATTAATTAATATGGAAACGAAAAGCAGCTGTAGCCACTATAACGGTGGGTAATGGTTCACACAATGCCCACCATTGGTTTTTTCCGATAGGGAGCTGTGCGGAAGAAGCTCAGATTAAGCAATAAGGTCGTTGGGCTCTGAACAATAAAGAAAAGATAAAGGTAAGAGGTGCTCATATTTTTAATGAAGACATTGGTGCAAGAATAGGCAGCAGACTAGCGCAAAATTTGGGATTCATGCACCGAGAGTGTGCAACAACGTCAGATGGAGCATCAGCAGAACCTTCGGCACAACATGCAAACACGCGGAAAGACCAAGCCTCAGACAAAAAACGAAAGTTTCAAGAAGGAGGATCACATTGTTCCAATATTCTAGGAAAATATTGGTGTTCTTGTTGCTGATAGAATATGAGACATGAAAAAAAACGGGGTCGGGTGTGATCTCAAAAGCCCAGCGACAATTAAAAAAAAGAGGGGTTGAATGTGAGACCTCACGTAATCTGGCAGCTCTGTGCTCCATGTTGAGCTGTCTGGACGCGGTTTTGTAGTCATTGCTAGGCGCGCGCGTGCTCCACGACTGCATTGATGCCATAGCCTCTGTTTATTAAAGCTGTTTTCGTCTTATCGCCGCCTTGTCTACGTTGCCGAGCTCTCACAATCTTCACAGTGAACAAGTTCTCCCGAAGTCCGTGGACGGCGTTCAAGCCTCTGCGATGGCTCCACGGCGGTAGGGTGACGCCGACCTTACATGCTGCACCAGCAGCTCAACAGTATGGCACAATGCTCTACGTCCGTAATTGGGTGTGCTGCACTGGGGATACTTCCTGAGACCACAATTATGAAGTTTAATGGTTTTGAGGATGACGCCACCACCTTGTTAGGCACTATCGACTCTGTTGTGCCAAGCTATTGTTGGCCAGAGCTGACCGAAAAATTCGTCGAGGATAATCGTCTTCGAGAAGCTTCCCAAGCCTGGCATTGTTTTCGGGGACACAAGCACGCCTCGTGGTCTACTTGGAGCGCTGCCCTGACGTCTATATTTGCACCACTACCAGGCGCCTGTGACACTCAATTTATGGAGATGCGGTCCCGCCTTCCAGCAATCACAAAAGACGTTTTCACGAATAATTACGAGAAATCGTACCTCCTACAGGCATGTGGCATAGCCTGGCCTTCTCCTGCAGCCAGAATGTACGTCATCGATGAATTATACAAATCAACTAACGCTGCAATACTAGTGGTGTATACAGCACAACACAACATTCGGACTTCCATCCGAAGGTCAGCGGAATTCCAGGACACTGCTAGACGGTGATTACGTGATCTCTCCACGCAGGAAAGTGCTACAATACGACATGCTTGCTGCCGGTGCGGTCACCGCTGATATAGAAACGAGAGTTGCCCACGAGTTTCCCACCTAAACATCCAGTACCAATCACGTTCGTTCCTTACGGTTCTCGTTCGCGTCGATGGCATTGGGGAGATTACAGCTCTACTGGTCACTGAAACGCAGAACACAGCGTTGCTTCAATGACACGCCTCCGCCACCCTGTAGCCTTGAACCGAGCTACTACTTAGCTGCCTCGGTGGCAGCGCTCCACTGTTTGTCGCACTCGACATGCAGATCCAAACTGAAGCCGGGATTAAATTTCTTGCAGCTGTTCCAGTCTTTAAGCAGTTGCTCACAGACTTGGTCCTGGAAGCCGACTATCTCTTATCTGGTGACGTGCAGCTCGTCATGAAGCGTTGCGAAATTTTTCCACGTCCATTAGTTTCGGGTTTGACTGGATTACTAGAAGTGAGCCTGACGGACCTACCACACTTTCCTCAAGGCTCGAATGGCAAAAAGCAATTTTCGCAGAAAGCACGTAGCAGCCAGAAGGTACTAGCTTACTTGAACATCGCATATTCAGAGATCGTCAGGCACGTATCTCTGTACCATTGCGAAATTACGCCGAACGCCAACGGGTCGTAATCGCCGAACAAGTGAAGGAAATGCTGGCCGCTAACGTAATCAGACCATCGTCTAGCCCTGGCGCCGCACCCGTCGTCGTTGTCAGGAATAATAATGGGAGCCGTAGGTTTTGTGTCAAATATCGGTTATTATATAGGAACACAATTCTCGATTCGTAGCCACTTTCTTGCATCAATAACGCCATAGATAGGTACTGTGCGCCACTCTACATTATTTTCGTCATTTGATCTTTGTGCAGGATATTGGCAACTGGCCGTTCCGAAGAAGAGAAGTGAACAACAGCGTTCCAGACGCATTTTGCTCTCTATAAGTTTAACCTCATTCCCTTTGCAATGAAAACAGCGCCAAGTACATTTCAGCGTGCCATGACTACAGTCATGGGTTTACTGAAAGATTACGCTTGTGTTGTATATGTTGATCACATATTGGTCATCGGCGCAACAACAAAAATTCTGCGAATTTCGGATGAAGTTCTCTAAGGAATATTTGATGCAAAACTCCGGTTTAATCGAAAAAATGCTAGTTTATATTGCCGATGATCTCTTACCTAGGACACACCATTTCGGCAGATGGTGCTCAACCTTTGCCTGAACGAGAAGCAGCTGTAGCCTGTTTCCCTGCGCCAACGCGTGTGAAGCAGCTGCAGGCGTTTTTAGGCTTCGCTGTGTACCTGGTGTAATTTTTTTTCTAACCCTGCCTCGACGGCAGCCCCACTCACAAATGTGCCTAATAAAGCATCAACTTTTGCGTAGGGCCCTTCACAGGATGCCACCTTTCAAATACTCTAGCAACAGCTCACACACTTTCCCGTTTTTGGGTCATTTTCACAATAAATGGGACCCTGAAAGGCGCACAAACACAAGCCAGGTTTGCCTAGGAGTGGTCCTCATTTAGCGTGACCCCGATGAAGCAGAGCATGTCATAGCTTACGCTAGCTGGAAGCTATCTGACGCGGAACGCCATTACTACGCAAAGGAGGTAGAGTGGCTGGCTGTGATCTGGAGCGTAGGCAAGAAGTTCCAGCACTACGGCTTCTGCCGCATTTTCAGAAGAGTCACGGTCATTGCTGCGATTGTATGGATGTTTTCCAAGCAACACCTAAAACACAAGTTTTCTCGCAGGATCATCCGGCAGCAAGACGGCTTCATCGCGCAGGATGCCGAGGATAGAGAGAAGCTTTCGATCGTACGTCGCAAACTGCGATGCGTGCCAAAAACATAGGCGTCGTTCGGTATGCTAAATAGAGCTGCTTACACCTAATCCGCCCTCAGACACTATTTTTGACACCATCGGGATTAGCCACGATATTCCATTACCGAATACAGTAGCAGGGAACGGGTATATTAGAGTCGCAGTGGACCACTTGTGAAAGTTTGTGGAGGTTGCTGCAGTGCCCTGTCTTGCAGCTGGTATTTTAATGAAAGTTCTGCAGGACCACTTCGAATAAAAACACTGCCGACCTAGAAAGATAACCTCGGAAAGAGCGTCGACTTAGCGTCGTCGGGAACTTCAAACATACCTTCGAAACGCTGGTGCCACACATCATTCAACTTCAGCGTACGATCCACAAGCGATTGGCTTGATGGAGAGATACAAACATACTTTACAGGCTGGACTTATTCTTTATTGTAAGAATAATAAACCGAATAAGTCTGAGTGGGACGATAACCTACAAGCAGCCGCATATGCGATTGACACGGCATTTCACGTATCAATCAGAACTTCATCTTATGAAAATGTGTACGGGCAGATTTCCAAATTGTCTGCCGTCCTTAATTTGAGCACCTATTAAAAGTCCGACCAACCAACTGCCACGTCATGTGAACAAAGGCAAGCCACAGAACTAAAAAGACGCAAAATTTTCAGAAATAGTACAATATACGACCGCCGCCAACAACCAGCGCATAAAAACAGAGAAGGAGACGAAGTGTTGGTCCAACGATGCATACATTCGCCTAGAAAAGAGCTTTACGCCAAGTACGAAGGACCTTTCGTTATCACTGAAAGGCTCGGTGAGACCACGTGGCGTGTAGGATAACCGCATAGTCAACGCAGTGTGGACAAACGGAATAAAAACAACTTTTCTGTGCACTTGTCTCGTCTTAAGAAAAGATAGCTCTGCCAGGACTGATAAGCCACGTCACGTCGTGCCTTTTGTTATGATACGCACTAAAGCAATGTGGCCGAGTGTGATGACCGAAGGTAAGAGAACTCTGTTGTGGGGCAAGACCTTGTCACCGGCCCAAAGCAAAATAGATTAGTCTGCAGTGATCGGTTATTGTTCCTCTGTTCTCGTGTGCCGGCGGCAAGCCCATAACTCACAACCGAGGTCTTCTCCTCACCTTCTGTCTTCAGTATAGGTATGTATATATATATATATATATATATATATATAGATATATATATATATATATACATATATATATATATATATATATATATATATATATATATATATATATATATATATATATATATATATATATATATATATATATATATATATATATATATATATATATATATATAGCATCGAACGCGTTATTCGAAGGTCGCAGGTTTGGATCCTGCCCACGCCAATTTATCTTTTCACCCACTTTTCTTTCTTCTCATTTACATTACATTTGGCTTAATACGTTCTCCTATACCTTCCTTGGCATTATTGCCTGTTAGATGTCATTATTATTGTGTAAAGCACGAAAACCGAGCCCTTAAGTATACACTTGTTTCTCTTATTCATTAACGAGGGTCTCGCACTGGCTGACTTGGTGCCTTTAGGGTGTATACTAGGGACTATTGGTCAGCTGCCAGTTAGGAATAAGTTCACGTGCTACGTGACGCGAAACAGGCTCATAAAGAGTGTGCCACTCTCGCCGCCATGGCTACTAGTGGCGCTAAATGACACTCCCACGTTTAAAATTGACATCGATACCCAACAAAGTGGCTGGGGGATAGCTGTCATGGTAGCTCAAAGTGTAGAGCATCAAACGCATTATTCGAAGGTCGCAGGTTCGGATCTTGCCCACGTCAAGTTATCTTTTCACCCACTTTTCTTTCGTCTCATTTATATTAAATTTGGCCTAAACGTTCCCCTATACCTTCCTCGGCATTATTGTCTGTTAGATCTCATGATTATTGTGTAAAACACGAAAAACGAGCCCTTAAGTATACACTTCTTTTCCTCATTCATTGACGAGGGTCTCGTACTGGCAGACTTGGTGCCTTTAGGTTGTATACGAGGCACTATTGGTCAGCTGCCAGTTAGTAATAAGTTCACGTGCTACGTGACGCCAAACAGGCTCATAAACCGTGTACCACACTCGCCGCCATGGCTACTAGTGGCGCTGAATGACACTCGTACGTTTAAAATTGACATAGATACCCAATAAAGGGGCTGGGTGGATAGCTGTCGTGGTACCTCAAGTGGTAGAGCATCGAACGCGTTATTCGAAGGTCGCAGGTTCGGATCCTGCCCACGCCAAGTTGTCTTTTTACCCACTTTTCTTTCTTCTCACTTACCTTACATTTGGCTTAATAACTTCCCCTATACCTTTCTTGGCATTATTGTCTGTTAGATCTCATCATTATTGTGTAAAACACTAAAACTGAGCCCTTAAGTAAACACTTGTTTCCCTTATATATATATGACGTATGAAGTGATGGTTGGTAGCAGCTGAGAAGGAAGAAGTGCAAAATAGAATAAACTTGGCGTATGAGCCAGGCCACGTTACCAATTCATCGTAGCGTTACACGAGTCGACAGGATGGAGACCTGCCTGCCCCTTCATCAGTCACTCATCATCGACGCAGTTCTCCAGAAGACGCCCTGACCGTACATTGACTACCGAATCATCGCCTAGGAGGACAACAGCCAGCACCATGACAGAACCATCGGCTGACCTCGACATCCCCAAGTACACCGGATCAGTTGACGACGGACACGTGCAGGACTGGTTCAACCTGTTCGAACTCCACGCTACCGCTGCATCATGGTCGGAACGGGAGATGATTACAAACTTCAGTGACTACGTGACTGGTTAGGCATTCAAATTTTACCTTACCCACATCTTCGACAACGACGAATCGTAGCAAAAGATTAAAGAAGAAATGATCATCTGGTTTCAAGACTATAATGAAGAGTCAGTTACAACCAGCCATATCGATGCATTCAAATTCAGTAATCACAGTCATACGCAGTCTTCACACGTTGGAGCACAGAGCAGAAGTTTACAATTTCCGTCCGGCGAAGTCAGTCATCTGCTCATAGAAAGACATCCTAGCCATTTTTTTACAAGGCCGAACCTTCCACCTGGTTTCCCATCTTCACAAATGTCACCAACGCTAACCTCTTCCACACACAAATCAAGACAATACACAAATCAAGACAATAGTCAAGCATCCAATGTACTTGACTCTTCGTCTTGCTTACGTAAGCCACCACCTGGTTTTGTACCAAGTAGCTCATCTGGTGCTCGCCACTCTCATCGCACCCCTAGAGATATCGCCACATACGCAACTGACGACCTGCAATATCGGCCAAATAACTTGTCAAGCCACTGCTATTCCGAAAGCGATTGTACTTCAGCAACGCTTGGCTCAATGCTCCCGCAAAGAAACAAATCTACGGAATCGGAACCACGTCAAGCCATGTTTGCGGCGATGTCATTCTCAGAAACCGGACCAACCGAAAGTCGAAACATTACGGAGTTACCATTCAATGCAAGTCTCGCCGATAAAAACGAAAATGTATCTACAGCTTTCCTTGACAGAAATAATGCTTGCATCCCACTCGTAATTATTGCTGGGACTACCGACAGCGTCTCCTTATTAAACGACGATGACCACCCGCAGTTTTTTCCGAGCCATCACCAAATCAAGAAAATACGACGACGAACGAAAACTTCAACGGAAGCACACTCACAACTTGGACAAGTTAAAAAATTAAGGACTTTGATACAAGGGCCGTTTCAAAAAGTAGGACGTTTCCGGATGAAGGAACATCGCCACAGACGCTCTCTGTGCCTGCGGTTACGCAGACGACACCATCACAGAAAACGCCGAGAAAGACGCGGAAGCACTGCTTGCACACCGCAAGCACTATGGCACTTCATCACAGCCTGTCATAAAGCACGAAAGCAAGAAGCATCGGGATTGCACCATTCACGACGAAAAATACAACCCCGACGACATCCGAGCTGCCGATGCAACAATGCGTTCCAACCTTGCTCAGTCCCCAGAACAGTTTAAGCAGTATTGTCAGTGTTCATGTGTAGCCCACTCTGTCCGGAACGCAACAGTCCAGCTCGTCCACCAGAGTCGTCATAAAAATCACCGGACTGCTCCCTCGGCCTTGAAGATTTAGTGAGATTGTGGAACTCCGTCGAGACGTGAAACTGTGAATTTGGCCATTATTTTGTTTATTTTGTTTACAATTTGTTGTAGTTTGTAACCGGTGCCAGCTTTCGGGGGGAGGGGGAATCGTGTGACGTATAAAGTGATGGTTGGTAGCAACTGAGAAGGAAGAAGTGCAAAATAGAATAAACATGGCGTATGAGCCAGGCCACGTCACCAATTCATCGTAGCGTTACATATATATATATATATATATATATATATATATATATAAGTATATATATATATATATATATATATATATATATATATATATTATAGCACAACGGGAGCGCTGTAATTAAGGATAAATATATTTATTTCCCAACAGTTTCTGGAGGAGTCCGCTTTTCGTCAGGGGATGAGTTATACTAACATACACGCTCAAACTTTGTTGCTGCCGCGTTCCTCTCACCTTGAAAGATGTTTGCGAAATTGAGAGAAAAAAAACACTGTTAACGCTGAGCACGAAACGAGCCTGTGCACGTGCAAATGTCGGTGTAAGTCTACATCCAGTTCTCATCGTGTGCTGGCCAGTTCTCGACATGTGTCGGGCCACCCAAGATCGTCACCGCGGGGGCGGGAGGGGTCCGCGAGGGCGTGCGTAAGGAGTGTTTCCCCTTAATGGGTCAGTCGGCTCTTTACCTTTGATCTTCACCCGTTTGCCCTCAATGGCTGTCGAGTGGTAGGTGAGCGTAAACACTTTGTATGTACAAATGAGAAAAAATATATAAAAAAGAAAAAAAGGAAAGAAAGGACAGTGTACACGTACGAGTCAGTCAGAAAAAAACAAGCATGGTCTCCAGCTATCAATCTTCGTCACCAAGTTCCTCCTGGCTTACTACTCGGAGGCAGGACAGTCTTCCTGGATCCTCGTTGATGCCGGCTACCAATGTTCTAAATTTGAATATAAAATATGCCTCACGCTGTTCGCGCTCGCGTCCGTTTGAGAAACCAGACTGCGAAAGAGTTACGCTGATATTTTCAAAACAGTGGTTTGGCAGGCGCAGATGTCTAGATAAAGGTAGCTTCGGCAGTGAAGTGGCGTGGTACCGGTTATTATTGAACGGCAGCTGAAATGGCGTGTCTGTTTGGCTGATATGTTCTTGTTCGCAGATGTTGCAATGTAGCATGTATATTACGTTACTGGAGTCACAATTAAGGCTTTCAGTTATGTAGAATTTGAAATAACTTTGCTATTGATTCACGTGTTGTGACCATCTGTGGGCATACCTTGCATCGATATTTTCCGCAGGGATGGCACCCTGATTGAATTTTGGAGGGGTTTGTTTTCACTCTGACAAGAATGTGCTCAGGTATTTATCCCCGCGTTAAACCACGTCAGGTGCCTTCGCGAACATTGAAGTTAGTCATTTGCTTTGCCTGATTATGTTGAAGTGGCGGTAACGTATATTGTTAATTGGTGGCACTGATGAGGAGTAAGTTAGTACATGGTTCGTTTGGAAAGTTGTTTTAGACACTCTTTGTGGTTTCTTAATTATTAAAATATTACTGCCATTGCGACTTTACTCCCAGTGACCTGAAAGACGGCTACCAGTACAGTATCAATGGAAAGTTTGTCGCGAAGATACTCAAATCACCCTACGAAGTGTGCTGTCGTAGGGAACTCCATCTTGCGGTACGTTAACATGCACATTAGCCCGAACGACTTAACGACGCCGTGCTTCATTTCTTTCGGCTGTGCTTTGTTTTTGGACATACCGGCGTTACTTCAGTACATACCATACCGGATGGACACATTGTTCCTGCATGTAAGCGCCACGGACATTCTGAAAACTGGATCTTCAAGATCACTGGATTCAATGAGGGAGGCTTTGAAACAAATGAGGCAGATGCACCCGAACATCAAGACACTGCATTTTAGTCTGCCACTGCCTCGCGCACCCAATCGCCGACGGTGGGACTCGATCTGGCGATCAATGACTCGGTTTAATATGGAGGTGCACCTATTCAGCAGAGAGGCCCGCCGTCTTTGCCACTGCGGGTTGGTGTAGCAGGCATATATTACGTAAAACATGGTTTCTCAACACGCCTGCTGCGCGGCTTCCTGGCTGCTGATGGCTTACATGTGAGCTTCGAGTAAGTCGCGCTGCTGGCACAGCACACGAGGGTACAGCTGCGATGGACGTCAGCGACATGGAGATCGGCGGCAACCGCTTGCACGGCGAACTTCATTGCCAAGCACACTAAGCAGCAGAGAGCCGAAGGACACACGGAGCCATCCAGGGCCCCAGCAGTGACGACGTCGCCACTCCCTCCAGTGAGGCCCTACAACACCAGGCGTACGAACGCGGCGAAGACTAAGGCGGTAGCGGCAAGGTTCCTTTTGGCGTTGCATAAGTCTGTTGCCAGATTTTGGGGTAGTTGTTGCCAGACTGCCGCTAAATTTGGCGGAAAATTTTTTTCTTGTACTTGTGGCTTCTCCACAAGAGTTTGGTGCTATCCGCGGGGCACTTCTTGGCTGAAAATTTTTCTCCTGTAGTTGTGGCTTCTACGTAAGAGTTTGGTGCTGTCCGCAATGCATTTCTTCGCTAAAAATTTTTCTCCTGTAGTTGTGGCTTCTTCGTAAGAGTTTAGTGCTATCCGCGATGCATTTCTTGGCTGAAAATTATTCTTCTGTAGTTGTGGCTTCTTCGTAATAGTGTGGTGCTATCCGCGGTGAATTTCGCGAGTGCATGAGCGACGCTGGCTGTTTTAATTAAAGGAATGGACCGCGCCTAGCAAAAGTCGAGCACGGTGCTGCCGTGCAATTAAGAGGCCGTTTTAATTCCGTTTTAATTAACGGAATGAACCGCGCATTACACAATTCGTTTTATTTACGGAATGTACCACGCCTAGCAGAAGTCGAGTGTGGCGCTGCTGCGCAATTAAGAGGCTGTTTTAATTAACGGAAGGAACCCAGCCTAGCAGAAGTCGAGCAGAGGGGGTGGGTCACGGCGCCGACGTGGCCCGAGCATCTGCGGAGAAAGAGTGGATGGGCCACGGCCCTAACACCACGCGAGCACCTGCGGAAAAAGACGGGATGGGCAAAGACGCCTGGAATAAAAAAACATAAAAAAGCCTTTTCGGACCTCGAACGTTGGCTGATATGGCGCTGACACGACACGACGCGAGTTTCTGTGGAGAAAGAAGTGGGGGGGAACGCAAAGACGCCTGGAATAAAAAAAACATGAAAAAAAACTTTTTGTACTTCGAACGTTGTTTGACATGGCGCCGACCCGAAGCGGCGCGAGCCTCTGCGGAGGAAGAGGGGGTGGGTCACGGCGCTGACGCGACGCGAGCATATGTGTGAAAATGCGGGATAGGCGAAGACGCCTCGAATCGTACAACACCTAGGTCACGTACTCCACTTCGGTGCCCCTTCTTCTCCACAGCAACGGTGACTTGAGCGGGAGTGCGAACGACGTTACGTGATGCTACGTGATGTGACCCACGTATCATGTAAACAGTACACCACCCAGGGCACGTACTCCACCGCGGTGCATTGGGCGTCGACACATGGCCAAACTTGCTCACGTAAACCTCCTAAATTTCCTTATTTGGTGCTCCCTATCTCGGTTGCAATCCCTAACCTTTAGGATCGTGATCCTTATGAAATGCCGTAAGTAACGTTAGTTGTGCAAAGTACATTGTCACCATTTCAAGAGCCGTCGCGTTATTGGACTGTCGAAGACGCCATCGCTTCGAGCGGCAGTTTCGACCTGCAGACAGTCGGGAACAGCACAGAAGCGGCCGCCGACATCCGAGTGATGGGGAATTCGCAAGGACCTCGGCTTAATTATGGTGACACAGGATGCAGTAAGTCGTCACGTACAGTCGCCCCGTCAAAAAAACGAGCAGACCCACACTCCAGGTACAATGGTTGCAGGAAACAGCTAGCTGTCCCAGCTCCACGGGACACTCACAATGCTGCGTAGACAGGGGCAAGGCTCCCTTTTTTTTGACTCTCGAGACGTACTTGGTCGTTGCACGTCTCAACGTGAAAGACCATTTCCTTCGATTAATGGAGGTGATCGCTCGCTGATATCCCGTTTAGGGACCCTGCCATATCGCGAGTGATGAGCGTGTAGTGAGACATATTATGCCATTTTATTCTCATGTACCCACCCTATTGTTTTGTACTGTGCTTTTGAGGTCAGAAACAATTTGTGCTTATTGTGGGTGGGGCCCTGTAAGCGACGGCAGCTCGTCGGCCGGGTCTTATTTACAGGCACACGCAAGTCGTGCTTAATTCGCTCCATCTGCTTCGATAAAGCAGCCCACCAGGCGTACATAGCTGTAGCATATCCGACGTACCCCGATTAACCAGCCTTGGAACGCTTATTCATCACATGTATATACGAGTCCGAACGATGTCTTGTGCTGACAAAGCTAGGGGAAGCGTAGCGTCCCCCGTCGTAGCGCGCGGTCGATGCGACACAATCAGCTGAGAGAGAAAAAAAAGAAAAGTAAGGGGGGAGGGGGGGGCAGCGCATCACCTCCTGCGACCCTATTCAGTTTTCCCTGTAATCCCTAATACTGAGACGCGATATCTTAATCGCACAGCTGCGCACACAGCAAGAGAACGCGCCTCGACTTCTGTAATGGGAGGTTCATTCCGTTAATTAAAACGGCCTCTTAATTGCGCAGCAGCGCCCCGCTCGACTTCTGCTAGGCTCGGTTCATTTCGTAAATTAAAACGGAATTAAAACGGCCTCTTAATTGCGCAGCAGTGCCGCGCTGAACTTCTGCTAGGCGCGGTACATTCCATAAATAAAACGAATTGTGTAATGCGCGGTTCATTTCGTTAATTAAAACGGAATTAAAACGGCCTCTTAATTGCCCGGCAGCACCGCGCTCGACTTCTGCTAGGCTCGGTCCATTCCATTAATTAAAACGGCCAGCGTTGCTCATGAACTCGCCAAATACACCGCGGATAGCACCAAACTCTTACGGAGAAGCCACAACTACAACAGAAAAATTTTCAGCCAAGAAATGCACCGCGGATAGCACCAAACTCTTACGAAGAAGCCACAACTACAGAAAAAAAATTTTCTGCCAAATTTAGCGGCAGTCTGGCAACAACCACCCTTCCAGTCTGGCAACCATTTATGCAACGCCAGAAGGAACCTTGCCGCGGTGGCTTACAATTGACACGGAGAAACAAAAGGTACGGGCACTCTCAAACACGCATGATCCCAGTCATTTCTATCGATTAGGAAAATCCTGGAAGAACGGATGCAATACGTAAAACATGCGAAACAACTAACCAAATATCTATCTCACCAAATTGCACCTAAGGGCTCCCGCCTGGCCTGCTGCCCCTTAATGTCTACACTAAGCGAAGCAGAAAGGGGGAAGTGGGAAAAAATATCACTAGAAGCGTCCTTGCAACTCACTCGGGTCATTGCGGACCATAGTGAGCATAAGGCCGCCGAAAACACTGTCGCGGAGGCCATGCAGAAATTAGTGTCTAATCTCGGAAAGCATGAGGCAAGAGAACTGGAAAAATATGGACTAAAAAAGAGGGGCGCGATTTCAATAGTAAAGGATAGAAAAGTCTATCGGGACTGCAGAAGCGCCACTGCTCTGCAACAGGAAAATAGGAATGAGACCCTACAAGAAAGCCAGAGACCACCCGTACCACAACTTAACTTTGAGGAAGAAAATGGGAACTCGAACTTACGGTGTAATCCTAATTCAAAACAGCCTTACTGTCGAATAACACGCTCACACTCCCGTGGCACGTGATAGCCTAGAGCAGCCAAAATCTTATAAAAAAATGTCCTCAATCTGTTCAACACAGCGCTTTCACTCGCCCAGCTACCACTTTGGTCGAGGGGCTTAACATTTCCTCCATCAACCGGTAGATTAAATGAATTTGAACTGTACCAAGAGCTCGATAACTTTGCACGTAATCTCCGCCTCCGTGAATACTTTCATGATCGGAAGGACTATACGGACGAGAATAGATTGATTGGTGGTGACAAATCATGGTGTCCAGGTGAGCTGAAGGACAAACACCTCAATATCAGCAGTTCGAAAAGATATCATCAGCGCGTATGAAAAAAACTTGGCCGTCTCGAGACAACCTATCAAAGTCAGAACGAAGGGCACTCGATGAACTACGAAAAAACGCTGAAATTACCATCAAACCGGCTGAGAAAGAGGGCTGCATAGTAAATCTAATCACGTCGGACTACCTAAAGGAAGGGGAACGACAACTATGAGACACAAAATTCTATGAAGAAGGTCCAACCGACCCGACTCACAAATTTGAAAGTGAGATAAAAGCAACCCTTAATAATCTACGCCGGGACGAGAAAATAACGGCAAAATGTTAAAAGTAATCTTACCGGCTCATTCTGTTCCCGATCAATTCTATTTGCTCCCCAAAATACACAAGGCAGGCATTCCGGGACGTCCGATAGTATCCAGTAAAAGCACATCAACATAGAATATAGCAGAATTCATCAATTCCTTAATAAAAGACATCCCCCAAAATTTTTCTATTCCCTAAAAGACAGAAACCACTTCATCTGCGAAACTTCATGTCTTAACATCCCCGGTGGTAGTTTTTGGTGACCATAAACGTCTGCTCACTGTACACCAACATACCCCATCATGACGGAATAAGGGCTATGGTTTCTGAATGTGTAAAATGTGACTCATCAAATTGTGTAAGGGGCGACGTACTGTTTACACTTCTTGAACTTCACGTGAATAAAAGCATACTTTTTGGATTTCAAATTCTGCATAACCGAAAGGCTTAATTGTGACTCCAGTAATAAAATATACATGATACATTGCAACATCTGCTGACAAGAACATATCAGCCAAACAGACATGCCATTTGGGCTGCGGTTCAATAATCACTGGTACCACGCCACTTCACTGTCGAAGCTACCTTTGTCTAGCCATATGCGCCTGCCAAATTACGAAGAGTAACTAGCTACCATTACGAAGAGTAACTAGCTCATTGACATGTTACTCCCAGTATATATATATATATATATATATATATATATATATATATATATATATATATATATATATATATATATATATACATATATATGTGTGTGTGTGTGTGTGTGTGTGTGCGTGTGTGTGTGTGTGTGTGTGTGTGTGTGTGTGTGTGTGTGTGTGTGTGTGTGTACATGTGGCGGCCTCTTGTTTTTGACAGAAAGAAAACGAATGCCATGTGGACATTATGACAATTATTTTTTCAAGGTTCTCGGCTGCATGTCTCAAAAGGAATTAAGCGTGGAAACTTAGACGAGTTGGTAGGAAATCACTGAATTTATGAACAGCACAACTTAAAAGTAGTTGCAGTGTAACTACAAAAGCTAAGATGAAAAAATAGAAGAGAGCGCTGATTTTCAACATTCTTGTATTTTCGCTTCCGTAGTAACGCGGTAACTATTTTTAAGTTGCGCTGTTCGTATATTCAGTTATGTCCTAGAAGAAAACACTGATACGGCAATCTCTAAGTACGTGGTAAATTGCATCTGGTTCGTTTCATGAGTAATGTGTGCTCTACGGGATCAATGATTCCCTATCCTTCAACCACGTTTAACCTGGTAAAGTGGCAGTGTTCAATTTCAAGCAAAATGTTTGCACCACTGTCACTACAAGCATTCTTCAATATGTTTAGGAGCGTCTTGTGGTGTGCCTGCATAGTATAGTTGGTGGTAAATGGAACAAGCAATAAAATTTTTATGAGGTCTTTATACAATTTTTTACGTGATGAGACTTCAGACAGATACTTCTTCCATCGGAAAGATTTTTGTTAGACTTAGCCAGCGTTGCTTGGAACTTCGTTACAAACTAACCCTTGAAAGGCTTCATGTCAGGAAAAGAAGAATGTTAATATGAGTGTAAAAACGTTTTGAAACAGCGAAGATACAACCATACATCACACATTGCGAATTGCGTAACGATTTGGTCGTCGAATGCTCTAATCTACTGTGGGTCGCACCTTTTCCTCGAAATTTTTCAAAAACTAAAAAAGCCCTTCTCCCTTCTAAGCTTTTCTCCGTGAAACAAGGGCAGATGACTTGGGGACGATTATTTATATACTGCAGGTTTGAGTGATGATCACGTAAATGTTTAGCTCGAAAAAACCTGGGACCACCACAGCGGTGATCTTCAGCTCAGTAACAATTAAAAGATCGCCGGTCATCATCATACCACCCTTGATATCTGCTTACCAGATATCATTAGTCATTAGTTCTAATGGGTGAGCACCACGAGGGAGTTTCGCAATTCGGCGTGGCCTCTAGGTTTCCTGACGCATTGCAAGGGCTGCCGCTTCGATATAAAAAGCGCTGCCAATACCACTGGGATTTATTCATTTCCTGTCCGCTCAGTATAACAGTTATAATTGAGATGCCGTTGTGCGCAGGGTGATGAATATTCGATGCCAGCGCATCTACAGTGCCGTCATTTATTATTCAGATTTAAACGCCAATCTACATTCACGGTTAATCAAATATATTACATACGCAAGGCGCAAACGTGACAGTTTTATGCAGAAAATAAACAAAAAGGTAAAGCTAAAGTTGGTATTTACTGAACCCTGAGAGGAGGTAGTATACGCCTAACAGAGGATCACATAATGAAGTTTTCTTTTCGTAGCTCTTAAGAACGTTTTGTCATGGAGGACTGCACTCACCGTGTTCGCATTGCGGAGCCATACGGCTACCATACCTACTTTTACGTTGTAGGCATACTATCCGCATCGCAAGGACTGCAATGGCGCTCACCTATTCTATGAGAGAAGAATTTGACAAAAGCCAAAACGAAAACTCGAACATATATTATAGGCGCGTTTTTTTTTAACAGGAACCCCATGGATCAATGCATCGGGACACCATCACTTTACTTATCCACAGTTTCCACTTCTCAGTTAACATTGCCATGCATAACCACACGTGTTCTCACGCACGCCGACGGATTGTGAAGTCTGTACAAAAGCTTGCGGAGAATCTTCAGTAATTCTGAAATGCGTCCATTCCAACAATCGTGATGCCAGGTTATTCCGTTTCGGTGCGCGGAACTTCCCAAAAACGCCAGGCCTGCGCGGAAGGCGCACAACAGTCACAGCGAAAGCTAGAACAACGGCCTTTCAGAGCTTTTCTAAACGTTCATTGAGTAACTACTGCAAGCACATTTGCTTGATGCCCACTACGGCATTAATATTAAAAATTTTAGTGTAGTAGGCCGGCATTCGCTATGCTATTTTTCGTCCTTCTTCTGAGAAACGTCGTACCCGCAAACCCACTGCGAGATATATTGTGCCATTGGTTCATACAGCGGCTGACGGTGATGGGGAATCATACCTCAAGTGGGTATGCAATACAGTTAATAGCTGAACAAGAACAAGCTTTTTTATTGGGTGCGAGCATTGGACGACCCACTCGTTACGCTATTCGCATTGTGCGACGAGTGCTTGTTCTTACGCTGTTTTAAAACGCTTTATAGGTTGTGGTAATGCGATTGCTTTCGCGACATCAAGCCTGCCTAAAGCAAGTTTACCAAAAAGCACCAAGCACTAGCGTAGCTTGGTTCAAAAAACACAAAAAAAACACGGCGTAGCAATGTTGTAGAATACCGGGCTGGCACCTAGCGAATCCGGGTTCAATGTCTGTGGTATTTGTTCTTTTTTTCTCCTATTTTCGTTCGGTGTGGTTACGGACACTGGCTACGGCAGCAGCAGTGGCGGTGGACAACTACGGCACTGCGCGAGACGCGAGTTGTGATCTCATGACAGCTTTCGCAGTAAAACTAAATAAATAAGCGGTGCTCTCACTGGCAAATGTTGTTTAATAGTGATTTAAGCAAGCTCATGACCTTTACCCGCAAGAAATCGTTTTTTATTATACTCTTAACAACTGCCATGTGAAGTGCACATCTTCTTGTAAATATCTTGTCATGCATATTTCACCCTAACTATGAGGGTTCATGCATAGAGAAAACCTAAAGCGCAAGCTTGCCACAGTCTTGATTACTTGAAACGCAACCATCACGACGCACCAACATCGACCAAATCACTTGCATATTTAACCTTCGTTCGTCCTCAACTTGAATTTGCCTCATCAGTTGGTCATCTCATTAGGCCTACCTAATTATTGCTCTCCAACATGTTCAAAACTGCGACGCGCACTTCATTGCTAAAAATTGCAGCCGACATTCCAGTATCACTCGTATTAAATCGTCACTATCTTTGCCTCCCTTAGATTCTCGCAGAAAGATCGCCTTGATCTGCCTCTTTCTCTAAATAGGATCAAGTAAGCACGACAACACTCTCCCTTTTACCCAGGCAACATATACTTCTCGCCGTTTGCACAATAGCCATTCTTTCAAACGCACGTTCAGACGCACTAACGCATTCAACTCATCTGCATTACCAGTAGCTCTTGAAATATGGAATGGTGTTCCCGATGACGTTGTCTACATTCATGATCTGGTATTGTTTCTTCACAAAGTAACCACCACTTTTTAATCTCCACTGGCTCCAATCTTCCACCAAACCATGCATATTATTATTGGCTAGATATTGTATAAATTGTTATAGTTTTGTGATCTATGCTTCAAATAAGTGTCTTTGCTCTTTGTTTGTTATTTTCATGCCATCTCTGCTCTTGCTAACAGTTATATAACGGTATTTTTTATTTTATGTTAAGTATTAAGCATAAACATGTTTTGATGTTTGAAATAATGTGATTATGCGCTGTATATCCCCCCTCAGACAATACTCCCGATGGAGCCTGTGGGGGTTTTGTGAATACACTATGTAATTATTATATGAGAGTTCCACCAGTGAGGTGTCCCGAAGCAGCGCGTTTCAGCTCCTTTATGCCGCTTTCTATAGATCTATCACTTGCATCAAGTGGCTTGAAGTCGTCAAGCATAAACTTTTGCTGCTGTGCGTTCCTTAAACCCTACAGATATTCAGTACGTGCATACGCACAACTGTTTATAACAATGGGCATACGCAAGACGCGCGTTAGACGTGCTTGTGGCGTTTACTAAAAAATGGCAGCATATTCACGGAATGAATGATGGAGAGGGGGGCGAAGCATCCATCCGTCCATTCGTTCTTGCTTCTGTCCATCCATGCGTCCGTCTATGTGACCATCCATGCGTCCGTCCGCCCGTCCATGCGTGCGTCTGTTCGTGCATCCGTCCCTGCGTTCGTACATGCATCCGCCCCTGCGTCAGTTCATGCGTTCATCCATTCATCTGTCTGTGTGTCCTTTCGTCCATCTATTCAACACTCCAACTACCACCACCTTGCATCTTTTCATCATATATTTCCCATATAGAAGCACCGCCATCCAGCGGATATTCCAAGGACTAAACGAGAGATGGCACATGCAAACTTTCTTACAGCTTGCGCTTTGTATCCACTTTACACCTTTAACCACCTCGAGTTCATGGTATATACTAGTTCACTGTATTCATGGCACTGCGGCCAAACGCTCGCTAAACCTTTCTAAAACCAAGAAGGTTACGCCCTGTAACCACAACGTAGCAACGTTTTCCTGTCAGATAGCGATCAATGTACATGCCAATGGCTGCTAATGAGAAATGAGCGACAGGAGAATTCGGCTTTTACTTTCTTACGGCTTGCGCTTCGTATCTACTTCCCACGTTTAACCATCTCGAGTTAATTTATGGTATATACTAATGCATTGTATTCTTGGCACTGCGGCTCAACGCTCGCTAAACCTTTCTAAAACTAAGGAGCTCACAACCAGCGAGTATAACGTAGCAACCCTTTCTTGTCAGATAGTGCTCAATGTACATGCCAATGGCTGCTAATGGGGAATGAGAGACAGGAGCATTCGGCTTTTAGTTAACGCGCATGCCACGAACTTTTCATTGTTCAACAAAGCACACGAGAAATCTGCCACCGGCACCACCTTGCAGGTGAAAATGCAACACTGGTTACATACTACGACTACGACTACGAAAGACGAGCGGGTGTCGCTTTAAGGAGCTTCGCCCACTATAATCGACTATTAAACTCGCTTCTCATAGGCGCGTCAAAGTACAGTGACATCGTTATACGAGGGTTCGCTTGAAATGTTTCATAGCTACGCTTCACGGTGTGCACAATTTCTGATAGCGCAAGGTACATTGAAGAGCATGAAAATATTTTCTGTGTTTTTATTGAAGCCCAGCATTGTTGAAAAACTCGGATGTTGCTTTGAACATGCACCGTGGAGCTTTCTTGGCCAACTTTGCGCCAACTAGAACGCTCCCTCTCTGCAGTATAACTCTTGGCTACGATTTCGTCTTTCGTCATCGCGACTTTTGCTGGAGCCATATGCGTATGCGTAATCGTTTTGAACCTTTCGTATAAAAATAAATAACACCACCAGTCATTTGCAAAACCACGTGCAAGGAATGCACCAAAACAGACACGGATGTTGCAGAAAAGAAGGGGTAAGCGAGAGAGTGAGGAGGACGATGTCGCGAACAAAGAGTGACGCTACCTTGAAGACTTGTTTTATCTTGGGACCTTACGCACCACTAGTGCTCGGATTATTCACTAGGTGGTGCTTAAGCACTAGCTTCTCTTTGATGCATACTATGAGATTACGTTCGCTCTTGCCTTAAAATGCGTTCGCTCTAGGCGTGCTTCCTCTTTCGCCCGCAGTCTTTGGGCTTCGAGGGTCAGCTACGAAGACAAGACGGTGGAGCGTAGGGCTCGGAAAATGGCTGCAGCGCGTACTCGCTGCCTTGACATATTGATCGGCTGGGCAAAATTTCCGGAGGGTTCACGGTTTACCGATGTAGCTTCAGAGTTTGCCCCCTCTTGCAGCATCATTCACTCAGTGGATATTCATAAACCGGTCAGTCTGTTATTCCGGTTAAAATACATCCACGTTGATGCTTAGTGATACATTTACAACCTTACGATAGACGTACATAAATAATGACGGAACAAATAATCAATCAGAGGGTTCAGCTTAAATTAAGGATGACGCAGTGAGCAATGGAAAGGAAAATGGTAGGTGTAACCTTAAGAGACATGCAGAGAGCAGAGTGAATCAGGGAACAAATCGCGGTTTAAGGATATCATCGTTGAAATTAAGAAGAGGATTTGGACATTGGCCGGGCATGTAGCGCGTAAACAGGATAACGACTGAGCATTGATAGTAACTAACTGGATTCCCTGAGGAGACACGCTGATGAGGGCCCCGACGCGGTGGTCTAGTGGCTAAGGTACTCGGCTGCTGACGCGTAGGTCGCGGGATTGAATCCCGGCTGCGGCGGCTACATTTCCGATGGCGGCGGAATTGTTGTAGGCCCGTGTTCTCAGGTTTCGTTGCACGTTAAAAAACCCCAGTTGGTCGAAATTTCCTGAGCCCTCTACTACGGCGTCTCTCATAATCATGTAGTGGTTTTGGGACGTTAAACCCCGCATATCAATCAATCAATTAATCAATCAATCAATCAATTAGCACGCTGGTGAGGGAGAAACAGAAACTTAGGTGGTCAGGTGAGATAAAAAATTAGTGGGTATAAAATGGCAGCACCAAGCACAGGACTGAGTTCTCTGGTGTAACGTGGGAGATGCCTTTGTCATGTACTGGACGTGTTACGTCAATAAAATCTTGGTGGACCCTGTCATAAAACACTTTCGTGTAGAAAGTTATTTGGCTACGAACGGTGATACCATCCAGGAGAGAACAAGGGCTCTTGAAAACAAAGAACACACGAAAATTGAGCTGTATGAAGTGACACGCTTCATACATATAACTTCTCCGTCAAAGTTTAAACTTTTCTGTTTAAATTGAAAAATGAAATAGTGAAAGTCACAGAGCTTTTGCGGCATATACTTTTGAGATCGCCATGAGTGCCCAGGGAAAGAAATAGAAGTCACTGACCCCTGACTCTGACGAGATACGGGGAGGTTCTGTTCCACTGAACATTTGGTTGTGCCGGATAAAGCAAACAGGAAGAATTTCGAGAAAAAAAACTACGTGGCTGACACAAAGACGCGTCATATATTAACACACGTACACAATAATATACCCTTATCAACTAAATACAATATCACCACTCTTTCAGCAAAGCAAAAGGAATATCGTGAATCACCGAAACCTATTATATCACCGAAACTTATTATTCACTGAGACATATTTTCAAAAGTTTCCAGAAAGTCTTCATGCTTGAGCTGTTTCTGAAAACGGTTTCTTTTAGTTGGTATAGTATTGTTTATTCAGCTGTCAAATCTTGTTGCATTTCACAAGAATCTCTAGAGTGCAGCGTTCGGCGTAAATGTATTCGCAAGATAAAAGATGCTAAGGTACAATGCCGCTGAAAGGAACTTCAGTGGCCCTACTTTACTTTTGAAACGCACTCAATGGCCTTATTTAAGGTTGTACTTTGTACAATTTACATTTGCAAATCACCAGGAATGAATGGTCGAGTATTTTGCTCACTATTACTTCGCTTTCTTGCTCAGGAATGTTTATGGATGGAAAGTTAGACGTCCACCTGGCCTCTGCTTCATTTTCAATTTATTGCGATTGAAATATTCAAGAAACTTATGTTTACTTGACTACTCAGCGCATTTATTACTTATGCATGTATCATCAATTCCACTTTCACCAGGTGGACAGCCAGCAAATGTCTATTGCATAGGCCATATTCGTTTTATTGCTTTACTTATATGTACATTTGTTTATTATTTTGAAGTACGGCTATTGAGCACTCGTTCCTGCGTTGAGTGGCGTCACCGTTACCATGTACATCCGCGCAATTTATAGCTGAAAGATATTGAAACAGTAAAAAAAAGATTCAACTAGCTGCTCTTTGTAGGCATCAATCAAACAGCGAAGCTCGCGGCATTCGCTTGGTCACGCTGAAGCAATTCTGTGCTTGGTAATTTTTCAAATATGTTGTATCACTGCTATTTAATAAAGACAATTTGCTAAGCTTAGAGCAGGTAATAATGTTTTCTTGCCTCCCAACGATGCCACGCTTATGCGCCGCTTTGCAAAGAATGCTTCACTTAAGACGCTGCTAATATGTTGTATCACTGCTTTTTATTCAATACTGTTCGGTAAGCTTTCAGGTCGTAATACAGCCACCATCTCTTACGACCACAAGGTCTGATATGGCAGTGGTATTGCTATGGTAACGTGCACGCCATTTGTTGGGTTAACTGCGGCTTCCTTCTTTTTTGGTCGGGTTGTACGGTTAAGCAATTTCTGCAGTGCACAAGTGTTTGAGTCACGGCCACAGCGGTTGCATTTTCGATGCAGGTGGAAATGCCTGAGACCCGGGCTCTTAGAGCAGGGTTCACGTTAAAGAACGTTAGGTGGCCGTTAAAGAACGTTAGGGGTTCTCACCAATGCCGTGTACCATAATCAAACGACGGTTTTGGGACAATAGAAGAGTTTTTATTACACGATGAATGTGACGAAAAGCGAATAGGGCAAAAACCGTGGCTAAGTGGTCAACGGAAGAACTTGTGAAAGAGGGAGTGGCGACGATCAAGTAATAATTTAGGTTCGGCTCTCAGGGATGAAACACTGATGAAGAAAGAATTGAACGTATGGATGAGTTTAAAAGAGGAAATTTAAATGGGCATGGATAATACATAGAAGAAAATTAAATGAAGGTGTGTAGAGGACCATTTTTACAAGTTTTGTACTTCAGCAATTTTAGGCTGTCTTCGAGACTATACTCCAACACGCCAAAGACGTTGGTGAAAAATTCGCGCAGTGTATCTCGATCTCAAGCACACATTTGAAAGTGCCTAGATAAGCATGTCCACTACAATGACTCCAACTGCGCTTTGTTTGGAAGAATGGAACGATGAGCCATTTCTTTGAGTCCTGTTTGTCAGTCTACGCTTGCGTGATATCTGCGAGATAAAACGTGACGCAGCGAAGTTTCACTAGGTTGTCCCATTAGTAGCTTGCGGAGACTCTTTCGTGCCTTGACAACTAATCTTCCACAACTGTGTGAACTACATGGGAGAAAAGTGTTTATCTCGCTGAGGATACACAGCACCACAGGTGAAGTTGAAGGCTGAAGTTGCGGGTCGGAGAGGGGTCTCGTTGGCCATGTCTGTGCTACTTACTGAGAGGAAGCCTAATGAAACGAATATCAATGTTCGTGTGGAGAATCCACGTACCATCAACAAACGCCACCCAAGTTATTTACGCAGAGACGTAAACCAAGAACGGAGGTGTCAAGAGGTGTCGTGTGGGTAACACAAAAGTTAAAATTCGCTTCCTTGGCTGCCTCGACGTCGTGTCTTGTTCACTACAGTTTATTATAAACGCAGTGCTTGCGTACTCAGTTGCTCAACGCATTTTTTCCCGTTATCTGAACTCCTTTCTTTCGCAAGCATTCTCGCAAAACTTCATTAGAGTTTATCCATTGTAGGATAAGAAAATTAGTTTCTGGATGTCACTTGCTTCCGGAACAGAGATTTAACCACAGGAATGTGACTGTCTTGGGGTTAATCAAATTTTCTTGGTTAATTCATTCATTATTGGTGACTTTATTTGCAAAGAAATAGCCAAAAAGCATTTGGCACGATGGGTTTCAGCCTGTTTACCTTGTTTAATATCATAGACGAAGCCATGGACATATCAGATGTCGTTCACACAATTCACGACATGGAAGCGAAGACATGTGACGTGAATATTCCAATTAGTATAGCAATATTTATTCCTGCGATGGTTGAAACTCATATGAAAGAACTAATTACGAATTGCATGCGTAGCTTTACATTTCGACGTACGAAGTAAGATGCAAATTTTTCAGCCATTGCAAGGTGTGAAGATGAATAAACAGCGATTTTGTGGGTCACGCAGCAAGGACGTGACGCAGAATTTTGACGAATTCAGGGCTGAAAAGGCGATGGCATATCGAACTTTCTCGGAACAGAGGGAAATGCGTGAAGCAGCTGGTTGGGCTGAAGAAACATTGTGAAGCAGTATTAAGGATTTCCCATGACGGAATAATAAAAGGACTTTTAGAGGCCCAGAGGACAAAAGACAGTATTGTAGACAAATTGGTTTTGCCAGGGCTTACTGCCTATGTCAAGAGATTCCTTATTTCTTGCGATATATTCCAGCGAACGACACCAAAAGGCAGGGTACCCAGAGTATCCCTTGGCAAGGTTCCTTTTGTCGATACGCTTTTTTAAAAACTGGTGATCAATATTGCGACACTAAAACAACCACCTTAACAATAGTTATAAATTGGCCCTCATGGATTATGTGACAAGGTACCCATAAGCTCTCGCGCTAACAAGTGTCGAGACAGAGCGGGTCGCTGAAACTCTGGCAGATATGTTCTTGTGCGTGGGTGTACGCAACGAAGCACTGAGTGATCGCGGAACGAACTTTACCTCGGAGCTGATGAAAGAAGTGGCCCGGCTAGTATCTCTAAGCAACTTTACCCATTGCCCTATACCACCTAATTGCTAATGGCATGGTGGAAAAATTCAGTGGAACGCTGAAGCTTATGCTTAAAAGGATGTGCGCTGAGAAGCCTAAAGGCGGGGCTGATATTTGGCATCTTTATTATTTGCCTACGGAGAGGTACCTTACTTGTGAAGTTTTATATGTGTTCCAGATCTGGACGGAGGCGTTCCATTCCAATTCTTCGCTTGTCATCGGCAGATTTGAGCTGGGGTGAATGCCGTGACGTTCTATGTCACGTGAGCGAAATTCGAATGAAGGTGTTCCGCTCCATTATATCGCACTGAATCGCACACGATTGGCGCATTTGAGCCGTGACGAATGGCGTGATATTCTATGTCACTTGAGACAAGGTGTCACGCATCTGTTTTCGTTCATTTCTCAGACGGAGGTGAAGTAACGGCCGGAGAAGCCGTCAAAACAAAACGGATGGATTGAAATGGCTGCGAGGCGGCATGGATTGGATTTATATTTAACCTCTCATGCCTTTCGGTATCCGGGTACTTTGAGAACATGGCGTCAGGGCGGGCCTCATTCACTCACGCTCTGACTTAATCCCCCTCCATTGTCGTAGTGACTTCGTCTGTCTCTCCGTGTCCGTTGTCATAGAGAGACAGACAGACAGAAGGATGAATGGACAGACAGACAAACAAACAGACAGGCGAATATATGGACACACAGGCAGACATACAGACAGACAGGCAGGCATACAGACGAACGGACGGATGGATTGACAGGCGGATGAATGGAAAGGGAGGCAGGTGGATGGTTGGACATACGAATGCACGGATTGAGGATCCAAGTTTTACCGATGAAACTCTTTCAACCTTTGCCCCACTCATTGTCATCCACTCTGTGGTTTTACGAGTGTGCTACGTCTCTTGCAGAGACACTGAGTGTGTCATGTACAGACACTGGGCACGGCTTTTGCAGGTCGTCTCACAGAGACGCTCTATGCGTCTCTTTTCACATGGTGCGCATCCAACAAAGACACCGGACGCGTCACACTTCAATTGTGCTCAATTGGTCCTCAAGCTGACGTCACAATTGGGACGCTGGCCTCCATTTCCCACATTGGCTGTTCGTTTCCCCTCGTCCTCGCGACCGAAGTGGACCACCCACATTTTGACGTGATGAAAGGAACGCCCCCGTCCGGATTTAAAACATGTATAATATCGCACCACAGGCTAGCCGTGAGTTTTGAACCTGTTGAACTCCTGCATGGCCATCATGTCGGGGTGCCCCTGGCCTATCTATAGGAAGCCTGGACCGATGAAAACAGTGACAATTAAGCTAAGACTGCGTAAAAATACGTGATCGACCTTCGCAATCGACTCGAGGAGACTTGTCGATTGCCCCACGAAGAATTCTAGGAAGATGGTGCTCGCTACACCAAGCTTTAGAACCGCAAAACTAAGAAAAGGTCGTTTCTGCCGGGGGACAAGGTTTTAATTTTATTGCCAACTGATCAAAATAAGTTGCTTCTGCAGTTAAAGGGGACATTCAAAGTGAAAAAAAGAAAGGGGACGTAGACTACACCATCTAGACTCCTGGTGGGATAAAAGTTTTTCATGCAAATTTCTGAAGAAAATATGAACACAAAAAGCTAGCAGGACAAGCAAAACAGTGTAGCGCCTTATTCGGCGTCACAGAAGCAGAAGGAAAGCACATCCCAGAGCCAGAGTTTAAGAAAAGCGAAACCGTGGAGGACGTCAAAATCGCGCCCGGACTGACCTACTGACAGAGATTCTAACTTTAAGACGAAATGAACAAGCGAGCAAACATCTTCTCCAATGTTCTGGGAAAAACAACCTGGGTGGAATGGCGCTTAGAAACGACTACGATGGCCCCTGTAAACGTCAGACAATATCTACGGTCGTTTGTACGAGAGCAGAAGTGTTAAAAGAAGTGAAACAAAGGAAGAATCGGGGGTTGATCGACCACTGCTTATGAACTTACAGTTGTTCATTCTATATTAGTTAACAATATCTCTAATGTTATCTGGGAAACTACATAGCAATTTCTTTGTCCACAAGAAAGTCGTTGTGTGCCTTTGAAAAGAAATGATGTGATAAACTTTCAAAGATATACGATATATATATATATATATATATATATATATATATATATATATATATATATAGATGAAATAGAGGATCAGAGATTCTTCCGGCTACCGTAATAAAAGTTATAAACTTCGAGAATAGTGCAGTATAGGAAACAAAACAATAAAATATTTATTTATTCCTAACAGTTTCGGCTGGTGGACCAGCCTTCTTCGGAGGATGTAAGTGAAATGATACAAGTTCCGTAGCAGAGGGTCACCCTCACAGTTTAAAGACCCTCAAAAAAAAAAGAGAGAGAAAAAGACAAGCGGGCGAACGAGGTAGCAACAGACAACAAGAAGCAGAAGAAGGAGAGGAACTAGAAAGGAGCGACGGAGAGCCGCCGGAAACGAGCGGGTAATTCTCCGCTCGTTTCCGAAAAACGCGTGAAAAAGTGGTTGAACTTATGAACCACTATGTCTGGTTTCTCAAAAAAATGATTTGAGTAGATCAGTGGGCGTGTTCTTTTTGCCTCGTAGATTAATTAGTAAAGCCCATGTCTTTGCTGGATTTTTGTATGGTTGGTTGAATTGTTCCAAAAAATACCGCTTTTTCGCTGACCTTAAAAGAACGACCACTCTATTCCTTGCAATCATGCATTCAGTTTTAAATCCTGATTTTTCGGTGCCCGTTGGCTACGTTTCCATAGGTAGTCTGTATAAGAAATAGCGCTCACATTATCTACAATGAACCACGAATAATTTTTTCTATATTTTTTAGTTTTTACATATGTACTTGAACGTTCAATTTTTAGTAGCTGCTCAGACATTTTTTCGTAGATTGTGGAATAGCTCGATCCCACAGTTGAGTGCATCCAGACAAATTGTGCTATAAACTGATCGAAAACTTTGCTATTAAATATCTCTATTTTCCGTTCATTACTATTATGTTTTCCTTGTGTATTCCGATCGCTGGGCAGTGCCAATTGTACACATGCGAAAAAGCATAAGTAAATATACAGAAAATTGTATTAAAAATACAATAACAATGAAGAGTAGCTAACATAAATACATACATAAAACACGCCTAGACAGATTCGTCATATCTAAAAGAATTAGTCAACTCATTTACAAAAGCGGCATCATCAATGATTGAAGCGATGTCCCTCGGTAGTGTGTTCCAGTGACGTATGGCTTGAAGTAGTGGTGATTGCTGAAACATGTTTGTGCGTGCAAAGAAAGACTGTATTTTGAATTGGTGATCAACACGTTTGGAAATATTATAAGGTGTGCCTAAATTGAGCTTCACGTAAATCGAATTTAATATGAAAAATTTGTTTGAAATTATGACAACAGTGACGAAACTCTGCGTTTTTCAGGAGTTATTATTATTATTATTATTATTAGTATTAGTATTATTATTATTATTATTATTATTACAACGAAACTGGTTCACGAATATTGGCCTATAATTTTTACATAAAGCGCTGTAAATACTCACGACAGATAAGAAAACTCGAGGTAAGGCTGAGGATTGTTTCTGAATACGGGCCTTAGGTGCACGGTAAAGATCCCGGATGTTCGAAATTTCGGTATCCCTCTATCTTGGCATATCTCGCAGGCATATAATAGTTTTAGGACGTTAATGCCATCAAATATTAATCGTGTGATTCCTATTTTCAAATCCGGCGATTTCATCCTTAGTCTCTAAATACAGGCCCTTTTCACTAATGAGCATATGCTGTACACTGCTAGAGCACATTATATAATCAGCTGTAATGACATTTCTATCAAAACAAAATTTATTTTCCAACAATCAGCCTGGTTTCCTTCGTGGTCCTTCTTGTGGAACTTAACTGTTTAATCGATACCGGATTCACACGAAGCCATTCACGCTGGTTTTAAAATGAACGCTGTAATAAGTGATTTTGCAAAAGGATTTGACAAGGTTCAAGACATCCACCTAATAATGAAGTTAACAAATATGAACATGAACAGCAAAATCGTTGCATGAATAACTAATTTTCCGACCAACCGCCGCAAAACAGATTATGTTAATGGACATACATCTTCACTTTCACATGTAAAGTCTGGTTTTCCGCAGGGATCGGTCCTCGGATCAATTTTGTTTCTCATTTACACAAGCGACATTTCACATGGTTTATCATCTACAATAAGATTATTTGCAGACGACTGCACCATTTACAGAAACATTAACAGCCCCAAAGCTTACGAATCGTTACTATTCAATCTTAATAAACTCTCCATTTGGTGTCACTAGTGGTAAATGCAAATCAGCACCTCCAAAACGAAGGCCATCACATTTACAAGAGCACATAAAGCAGAACTGAACCAATATAAAATTCAAGGCGTCCCCATTGAAAACTATTCATGTTAAAATACCTCGAAACTCATTTATCATCTGATCTATCATGGAATGAGCACATAGATTACTAGTAAGGCGTCGAAAACACTTCGATTTATTAAAACAAACCTGTACTTGGCGAACTCTACCTCTAAAAATCTAGCATGCATTACACTTGTCCGTTCAAATATTGAGTATGCATCCATCATCTGGAACCCACATTAACCATATCTCATGGATCAACTCGAATCAATACAAAATAGAGCTGCAAAATTTGTCACCAAGCAGTATTCTCGAAACTACGGCATTACAGATATTAAACACTCACTTGCATTACCCCCTATTGAAAAACGCACACTGTCGTCACTGTAGTCAAATTTTCAAACGAATTTTTCAAAATGAATTCTATTTTCGTGGAGCTCAATTTAAGGACACCTTATAATATTTCCAAACGTGTTTATCAAAAATTCAAAATACAGCCTTTCTTTGCACGCACAAACATGTATCGGCAATCGCCATTACTTCAAGCCATACATCACTGCAACACACTACCGCGAGACATCGCTTCAATCATTGATCATGCCGCACTTGTAAATGAGTTGACTATTTTCTTTTGGATTTGACTAATCTATCTATGCGTGTTTTTGAATGTATTTATGTTTTTATTCTTCATTGTTATTGTATTTCTTTTAAGGCAATTTTCTGCATATTTATTTATGATTTTTAGCACTATAGCCGTGCCCCTCTTATTCAGTTTTCATTCATGTCTCCATTTTTCCCCCTTCTGCATCTTTGCCTGTAGAACTGTGTTTTACTTTGTTCACCATTTTTGAATAAATAATAACAATGTTTTGATTTGCAAATTTATTCTTCAACTAAAACCCCTTATGTAATGTCCGAATGGGCCTTTACAGTATATATGAAGAAAACAAATCTCAATCCAAACGTTATGAACCTGACTTTCTTGCTTAATTTTTAGCAGGAGCCTGTGGCTCGTACCACACACTCAGCTAACGCTGTCCACATTCTTGGGAAAGAAGAAAGAAAACGTCTTTCGGGCAGATCTGAATTTCATGGTGGATGTTTAGAAGAACGAAGGATTTACCATCAAAACATTGTGCATGGCATGTATGTTTCTGGAGATCACGCGAAATAGGCACTTCCTTCCAATGCAAAACGCGCCCTTTTTGCCGTGTCGTGCGCAAATTTTGGTATGTAGCTTCTCCCATGTTAGAGAAAAGCACAATTTTCGGAATATCTGTTACTCCCGAAATCTTTTACGATTGCATTTAATAAATGCGAAGCATTTCTAAGCGAACTTCGGCGACTTTGAACATATCTATCTATCTATCTATCTATCTATCTATCTATCTATCTATCTATCTATCTATCTATCTATCTATCTATCTATCTATCTATCTATCAATCTATCTATCTATCTATCTATCTATTTATCTATCTATCTATCTATCTATCTATCTAGCCGCGTAGAAATTTTAGCTCTCCTGGTTGCCGTTTCAATAATGGTATCAATACAAAACTTGGTATGGCATAACATAACTACACGAAGAACATATTTGACCAGTTACAACATAAAAATCATGACATTTGTGACATAAACTTCATGATTTAGCTTTCATTGTACTTCTGCTCCTGTGGTGGTTCCGTTCACATAGCATGTTGAAAAACTGGTATCGTATGGCATGATTGCATGACGAACACAACCAAAAGGCCCTAACATGAAAATCATGACATGCGTGTAATGTAACAACATGACTACATTTTACGCTCATGATGCACTCGCGGCCATGTCGCTAGTGACACATATACCCAATTTGGTATAACAGTACGTGAATGAATGACAAATGTATGTGACTGGTGCAAACATTATAATCATGAGATGCGTGTCATGTAACAGCTAGACTACATGATATGCTCACGATTCACTGGCGACCGTTTGACTAGTTTCACCTATACCAAATTTGGTATAACGTGACGTGAATGGATGACGAAGGCATGATACTGGCGCAAACACGATAAGCATGAGATGCGTGTCACGTAACAAAATGACTACATGCTATGCTAATGATGCGCTCACGGCCATTTCGCTAGCTTCACATGTACCAACCTCGGCATTATACGACGCGAACGGACGACATAGGTAAATGACACATCCTAACATGATAACCCCGACGTGCGTGTCATGTCGCAACATTACTACATTCCACACTGATGATGCGCTTGCGGCCGTTTCGCTAACTTCACCTATGCCAAATTTGGTATTACGTGACGCCAAAGGATGACGTAGATACGTGACTGGTGCAAACATAATCATGAGATGCATGTCATGTGAGAACATGACTACATGCCACAGTCAAGGCGCCAATGGATTAGGACGTAACGCGGTGCGCGTGCTCGCCGGTGTTCATTTCGTCGCGTCACGCCAGCGCAGCCAAGCCAGGGCCCAGTCCTGCCATATACTAGCGGCGCGCACTGCGCTGCGTTGTTTGACGCATGCGCGTTTAAGCGCGTCAGGTGTTCCTCCTTCGCGAAAAGAAGGAGACGCAGTGTTGTCTGGGTAAGGCATCGGTACGAAATGCAGCATGTCGCAATTTGCGCAGGTTGCCGTAGAGCCGCGCCGACGGGCGCTTGTCGCGCCTGGCGTCAGACTACAGTGCTTGCGTTTTGCCAACTTTGCGTCGCTGTACCCAGTGTGCGTGCGCGTCAAAGCTACTTGAAGTATATTGGGCCCTTCAGAATGCGCTCGCGGTCATTTTGCTAGCTCCACAAATACTAAATTTGGTGTTGCTTGATGTCAATGAATGACAAAATATATGACTGGTGCAAACATGATAACCCTGGCACGCGTGTCATGTAAGAACATTACAACATACCACGTTCATAGCGTGCTAGCGGCCGTTTCGCTAGCTCCACATAAAATAAATTTGGTATCACTTGAGGTGAATAAGTGACGAGGGTAAACGCCCCATCCAAACATGATAATCATGACACAAAAGTTATGTACGGCATCATTTGGCTCCACATCGTAAGGTTGTGCTGACATTAAAGTGACATATCAACATTCCCCCTTCGTGCTTCACATATCATCGATTCCCACTGTACATATGATCTGCCAATTGTTTTATGGAGGTTCCTCGTATCTTTTTGTGAACTGTCGTAGCCGCACTGGCTACAGATTGCTGATCTAGAATACGTAGATGTAAATACAAAAAATGACTAATTTGCGAGGCTATTATAAGTCATCAGCTACAATAATTCCACGTGTAATGTTAACACATGCTTACTATAAGACATGGGTGAATTCGCTATCTAGAGCCCAACTATTTCGATGGACACTGGCCGCGGCGGCCAGGAGCCATCGCCTAGGCCAGTGTCCTGGCCGCGGCGATTCGTTGAGGGCGAAATGAAAAGAACGCCCGTGTATTACATCTGTACCTAAATGAATGTCTGGAGCTCGAAAATGTTTGTCAGTTCCCACTTAGACATGTCTCATGAAGTCGTGGTGCTGAGACGTCCAATACAAACAATTGTTCTGATTGAAGACAAATGAAGCGAGGTGAATAGCAGTCTTCTATGGAACCGCGCCCAGGGGACTTTACATGCGGGCCTTTTTTTATGCTCTTTGAGCTATCAAAAGATTGCGAATAACATCGGCAATTCATTCATTATGCAACAGTCATCGTATCATCGTTTCCTGAGTCATATATGTTTGATACCTATAGTCCACCACAGTTCTTACGGCATATTAGGGTTCCTGCGTCATAATTTTTCTCAATGAACATTATTACGAGTATTCAGTGCTTTTTAATTTTGCGTTATGTATTCAGTAATTAGGTCTGGACTTCGTGTGTATATTCAGAGCTACAATTACTATTGCATGGAGTTCAATAGCAGTCGCTTTTTACTTATTTGTGTGCTTGTGTGTCAATAACAAGTCATGAGAAGCAACGTATTTTACAACGCAACTGGCTTACATTTATTTGATATATGGCTACACATGATTTAATGAAAATTTATTTGCGCTAAAGTGAATATACAACACAAAAAATATTTCTGTAGAAGTAAAAGCAAGTCACTTAAACACTACGTTCAAATAAAAATTCAAAGATTAGTTGATTTGATGGTTTGTTTCAGACCTATTCGGGCGTAAATTGTCACATGTTACATAAACTGTACAAGAATTGTGCACACACACACACACACACACACACACACACACACACACACACACACACACACACACATACACATATATATATATATATATATATATATATAAAATGAGATATAACAGACAGTAATGCCAAGGAATATACAGGGGAAGTCATCAGAACCAATGGAATGTAAGTAAAAAGAAAGAAGAAAGAAAAGTGGATGAAAAAATTACCAGCTGTGAGCAGGAATCGAACCTACGACCTTTGAATAACGCGTTCGATGCTCTAACCACTGAGCTATCACAGCAGCCGTCCCTCCATTCACTTTTTGGGGTTTATATGTGAATTTAGAAGTAGGAGTGACAGTCAGCGCCATCTATAAGCCAAACAACGAGTGTGAAAACACTCTTATTCGCATGTTTGGCGTCACGGAGCACATGAACTTATTATGAGCGGGCAGCTAATTAATAGTCCCTCTTATACAACCTAAACACACCAAGTCTGCCAGTACGAGACCCTCGTTCAATGAAATAAGAGAGAGAAGTGTATACCTAAGGGCTCGTATTTTCGTGTTTTAACACAATATTAATGAGATATAACAGACAGTAATGCCAAGGAATATACAGGGCAAGTCATCAGAACCAATGGAATGTAAGTAAAAAGAAAGAAGAAAGAAAAGTGGATGAAAAAATTACCAGCTGTGAGCAGGAATCGAACCTACGACCTTTGAATAACGCGTTCGATGCTCTAACCACTGAGCTATCACAGCAGCCGTCCCTCCATTCACTTTTTGGGGTTTATATGTGAATTTAGAAGTAGGAGTGACAGTCAGCGCCATCTATAAGCCAAACAACGAGTGTGAAAACACTCCTATTCGCATGTTTGGCGTCACGGAGCACATGAACTTATTATGAGCGGGCAGCTGATTAATAGTCCCTCTTATACAACCTAAACACACCAAGTCTGCCAGTACGAGACCCTCGTTCAATGAAATAAGGGAGAGAAGTGTATACCTAAGGGCTCGTATTTTCGTGTTTTAACACAATATTAATGAGATATAACAGACAGTAATGCCAAGGAATGTACAGGGGAAGTTATTAGAACCAATGGAATGTAAATAGGAAGAAAAAAGAAAGAAAAGTGGATGAAAAAAATTACCAGCTGTGAGCACGAATCGAACCTACGACCTTCGAATAACGCGTTCGATGCTCTAACCACTGAGCTATCACAGCGACCGTCACTGCATCCACTTTTTGGGGTTTATATGTGAATTTAGAAGTAGGAGTGACAGTCAGCGCCATCTATAAGCCAAACAACGAGTGTGAAAACACTCTTATTCGCATGTTTGGCGTGACGTAGCACGTGAACTTATTATGAGCGGGCAGCTGCATAATTGTCCCTCTTATACAACCTAAACACACCAAGTCTGCCAGTACGAGATCCTCGTTCAATGAAGTCAGGGAGAGAAGTGTATACCTAAGGGCTCGTATTTCCCTGTTTTAACACAATAATAATGAGATATAACAGACAGTAATGCCAAGGAATGTACAGGGGAAGATATTACAACCAATGGAATGTAAATTAGAAGAAAGAAGAAAGAAAAGTGGATGAAAAAATTACTAGCTGTGAGCAGGAATCAAACCTACGACCTTCGAATAACGCGTTCCATGCTCTAACCACTGAGCTATCACAGCGGCCGTCCCTCCATACACTTTTTGGGGTTTATATGTGAATTTAGAAGTAGGAGTGACAGTCAGCACCATCTATAAGCCAAACAACGAGTGTGAAAACACTCTTATTCGCCTGTTTGGCGTCACGTAGCACGTGAACTTATTATGAGCGGGCAGCTGATTCATTGTCCCTCTTATACAACCTAAACACACCAAGTCTGCCAGTACGAGACCCTCGTTCAATGAAATAAGGGAGAGAAGTGTATACCTAAGGGCTCCTATTTCCGTGTTTTAACACAATATTAATGAGATATAACAGACAGTAATGCCAAGGAATGTACAGGGAAAGTTATTTTTTTCATCAACTTTTCTTTCTTCTTTCTTCTTATTTACATTCCATTGGTTCTAATAACTTCCCCTGTACATTCCTTGGCATTACTGTTTGTTATATCTCATTATTATTGTGTTAAAACAAGGAAATACGAGCCCTTAGGTATACACTTCTCTCGTATATATATATATATATATATATATATAAACGAAATAAGGGTATACGTAAGCGCTCGTTTTTCCGTGTTTGACACATTATTATTGAGGTCTGACCGACAATAACGCCAAACAAATTATACAGGAAATTATTTGACCAAATTGTCATGTAAGTATCATGAAAGAAAAGTGCGTGAAAAGATATATTGCTGTGGGCAGGAACCGAACATGCGACCTTCGAATAACGTGTTCGATGCTCTACCACTGAGCTATCACGGCGGCCATCCCCCCATCCCCTTTATTGGATATACATGTGAAATATAAATGTGGGAGTGTCATTCAGCGCAATCAGTTGCCATGGCGGTGAGTGTCATCATCATAATCATCAGCAGCCTGACTACGTCCACTGCAGGACAAAGGCCTCTCCCATGTTCCGCCAGTTAACCCGGTCCTGTGCTTGATGCTGCCAATTTATACCCGCAAACTTCTTAATCTCATCTGCCCACCTAACTTTCTGTCTCCCCCTAACCCGCTTCCCTTCTCTGGGAATCCAGTTAGTTACCCTTAATGACCAGCGGTTATCCTGTCTACGCGCTACATGCCCGGCCAATGTCCATTTCCTCTTCTTTATTTCAACTATGATATCCTTAACCCCCGTTTGTCCCCTAATCCACTCTGCTCTCTTCTTGTCTCTTAAGGTTACACCTACCATTTTTCTTTCCGTTGCTCGCTGCGTCGTCCTCAATTTAAGCTGTACCCTCTTTGTAAGTCTCCAGGTTTCTGCTCCGTAGCTAAGTACCGGCAAGATACAGCTGTTATATACCTTCCTCTTGAAGGATAGTGGCAATCTGCCTGTCATAATTTGAGAGAGCTTGCCGAGTGTGCTCCACCCCATTCTTATTCTTCTAGTTACTTCAATCTCGTGGTTAGGCTCTGTGGTTATTGCCTGCCCTAAGTAGACATAGTCTTTTACAACTTCAAGTGCACCATTACCTATCTCGAAGCGCTGCTCTTTTCCGAGGTTGTTGTACATTACTTTCGTTTTCTGCAGATTAATTTTAAGACCCACCTTTCTGCTCTCCTTGTCTAACTCCGTAATCATGAGTTGCAATTCGTCCCCTGAGTTACTCAGCTATGCAATGTCATCGGCGAAGCGCAAGTTACTAAGGTATTCTCCATCAACTCTTATCCCTAACTGTTCCCATTATAGGCTTCTGAAAACCTCCTGTAAGCACGCGGTAAATAGCATTGGGGAGATTGTGTCCCCCTGCCTTACACCGTTCTTGATTTGTATTCTGTTGCTTTCTTTATGAAGCACTATGGTAGCAGTTGATCCCCTGTAGGTTTCTTCCAGAATGTTTATATATACTTCATCTACGCCCTGATTCCGCAGTGTCTGCATGACGGCTGATATTGACGGCGGTGAGTGTAGCACACCCTTATTAAGCCTGTTTGGCGTGAAGTAGCACGTGAACATATTATTAGCTGGCAGCTGACCAAAAGTCTCTCGTATACAACCCAAAGGCACCGTGTTTGGCAGTACGAGACCCTCGCTAATGAATAAGGAAAGAAGTGTATACCTAAGAGCTCGTTTTTTCCGTGTTTGACACTATACGAATATGATCTAACAAACAATAATGCCAACAAACGTATAGGGAAAGGCATTGGATCAAGTAGGTATGTAAATGTCGAGAAAGCAAAGTGGGTGGAAAGATAACTGGCTGTCGGCAGGAACCGAACTTGCGACCTTCTTTTTACCCACTGTGACGAAGACCAATGAACCGGTCTACGTATCGCACCTCGTGTGGCAAATTAGCGTTGTTTTGACTCTTCAAGTTCCAAGAAAAAAACGCAGGCATATAATTCACACGATGAACAATGATAGTGAGCGATTTATACTTGATGTTCTTTCCCTCATCCGGAAGTACCTTTGGTGCAATTTCCGATATTGACAATGTCGTGGCTCGCAGATTACAGAACCAGATGTGTTGTTTTTCCGACTTTCCTACTGAACTTCTGTATTTTCATTCATCTTTCATTTTCTTTCACAGCTGAACTCACGAAGCAGCTGAAAGGGTGCCATATTGGTGGTTTGGTTCGTACTGAACAGTTACATAACAATAAGAATGACGGAAAGTTATTATGGCAGGCTTCGCAAGATCGGCGGAGAAAGCTTCGACTGAATTTCAGTCACGCTGTATACCTGTCTAAAACCGGCATTGAGCGAGAAAGGTATATTAGGAATCCAATCCTTATACTTTGTTGAGACGTGACCATGCACTGAAAGTCTGGAAATTCGGTTTCAAGGGTGACTTCTTCAGGTATTTTTTCCATGAGCCATTAGATATCAGCATGTCATATCGACTGACGTAGTAAGCATTCTGGACAATGTTGTATTTTACCACTCTTTGTGATTGTGTTTACTTCGTCAATTTTTGTATGTAACCTCCCTACTGTAATGCCCAATGGGGCGATAAAAATGTGCAATAAATAAAGAAATGAATGAATGAATAAATACATAAAATAAAAAAAGTAATCAGCTGGTAAAAACTCCAGCAGTTAGATTGAAGATGTGTTGACCCTATGCAGGCGCATCAACTCTTCAATGACGGAGGCAGTAATGATTGAGCATATCCAGAAAGACATCTTAGGCGATGCCTTTGAGATTATCATCGCTAAAACCCCACAAACGGTAGACGACGTTATCCAACTGTTCCAAAGCTATGACTAACTCCGGAAGCAGCGGGAAGCTACTCGTCGCCCTATTGCATCATCCATAACCATTGCCACTCCCACGACTCCTGACCTTGTGCTGGACATGCCGCTTTCTTTCAAGATATCAAGCAGTTTGTGCGTGAATAGGTCGCCCGCCAGCTTTCCCTTTGGTCTTGTGTCATTGATCCTGCCCCTCTTTCACTCCCGATGCCAAAATAGCACGCTGTTCAGGAGCAAGTCGTCGATGTGCTTCTCGCAGTCATTTCACCACCAGTGACTGCTCCGCTCACCTATGCTGAAGCAGTGGTCGCCCTTCGAAAGTTTCGTGCTGCCAAATCTACACTCCAAAAAATATTACACCCATAAAGATGTATTTTCGTCTCATTGACAACACCCTTCTATGGTGTTTAGAAACACCCTAAACAATAAGGTGCGTAGAAACATCTTGAAAACGTAGGGTGTAAAGAAACGCTACACCCTATCATTATAGGTGTTATTGAACACCCCTTAACAATGAATGTTGGATGAAGCTACACCCGCGCAAGTGGGGTCTAACACTAAAATTATCTTTGAAACGATGGCAGTTACATGGATAAGCATACTTGCTCAAATGAAGTGCAATTAACGGGACAACAAAAAGAGAGACACTGGATGTGACGCTTCGTCTTGTGTGTTGGGGAGAGCCGTTTATAGCACTTCATTTCAACAAGTATGCATCACCACCTAGCCCAAGGGTCAACTGTTCTAAGGGAGAAGCATAAAATAACCTTCTTTGTGGCAGACAGGGAAGAAGGAAGATAGTGGTGTCACCTACTGCACTTATTATACCTGCATGCACGCAGCTGACAAAATAAGGTGCCGTGGTCTTGAAGGAGCTGCATAACACCAGTGTATATATGTGTAGGTAGACTAGGCCAAAAACGACAAAGTGGAATGCGGCAGGCACTTCCACACACTTACATACACATGCGCACACACACACACACGCACCACACCACAGTAGGGCACGCAGTAACTTGTAGCGTCATGTTCAACCGAACGTATCGGCGGAGCAAAAAAACAATTTAGCCCATATGTTCACATCTGCCTTTATTTATAGAAAAACTGCAAGAAGTCTGACAAACAGGACTCTGACGGCGTTCTGCAAAATTTCGAAATATCTCACGTGACCAAGTTTTTTTCCTCTCTATACTGGAAATTCATTGTTTTAAATGCAATAAATGACCAAAACTTTCAAAAATATTTGCACTAGTCGGGCAAATGACTGAGAGGTATGGCGTTGAACGACACCTCTACAATAGAAAAAAACACGTAGAAAGAGTAAGCGAGTTCCTGGAGACATATTGCCACCTACTTCTAGTAGTGGGTCGTATGCCAAGGTGAAGGCTCACACCACAGAGAAGAAAGAAGTGCGCGTGGGCCCCCTTCCTGCTCTGGCAAGCAAGCCCAACCGACGCGCTTGGTTAGAGCCCTGTTGCTCAGACGTCAATAAATCTTGCCGACAACCTCTGGAGCGACGTGACAATTGGTGGAGGTGCTGGGTAGACCCTCACGGATGTTTCAGGCCCCTCCTGGAAGCGACACCGCAAGCCCAGTGCAAGTCAACACTCCCGTTCATCGGACAAGCCGCAGGATCAGGGGATTGCCACCCGAAGCTGACCCTACAGTTCACACCAGTATGATGAGCGCGTCCGTTCAAACCACTTAACAGGTACGGAAAACCCCCCGGTGACTCGGTACACCCTCGAAAGTCGACAGGTTCCGACACCGTTTCATGGCACCGAGCTCCAAGACGTCGAGGACTGGTTGGTCGACTTCGAACGTGCGGCTGCTTTGAACGACTGGAACGATGCGGCCAAACTACGGCGTGTGTATTTCTATTTGGGGGATGGAGCACGTACCTGGTACATGAATCACGAGGGACAGATGACATCGTGGCCCGAATTCCGCCGCCGGCTGTTGGATACTTACAGAAGTGCTGATCGCCACGAACGAGCGGAGCGAGCGATCCAGGCCCGCATCCAGATGCCCAATGAAATTGTCATGACCTATGTGGAAGATATGACGCGCCTGTTCCGAAGGGCTGATCCGAGTATGACAGAAGAAAAGAAGGTGCGTCACCTGATGCGGGGAGTTAAGGAGCAGCTTTTTGCTGGCCTTGTACGGAGCCCTCCGAACACGGTCGCTGAGTTTTTGTCCGAAGCCGTCACAATGGAAAAGATGCTTCAGCATCGATCCACCCTGTATGAGCGGCAAGTGAACACGCCCACTTCTCAAGTTCTCACGGCTTTTAAGAGCAACACCGAGTGTCTGCGCGACCTTATCCGCTCTATAGTACGCGAGGAGCTGCAAAAGGCTGCCACACCACCACAACCTACGGTGAGTTCCACATCAAGCATCGTCAAGGACGAGCTGCATCATGTTCTTCCTGACCCTGTGAGTCTGGATAACGCCACACCCACCCCGGCTGACTACCACCGTGCGACCTATGCGGAAGCCTTGAAGCGCCCAGCTTCCTCTTCCCCGCTGTTTGTTCAAGCACCTCCCACGGTTTCACTTCAGTTGGCGCAGCCTCTACGGTACTACGAGAACACACGCACGCCCCCACCCCTCGTTTACGCCAGCCCTGTGAATCTTGCGGAACAACCAGCACACTACGTTGACGACAGACGTGCTTCGCCTCGGTAATCTGATGTTTAGCGCACTCCTGATCGCCGACTTTTGTGCTTCCACTGCGGTGAAGCGGACCATTTGTGCCGCCACTGTCCATACCACTGCCTCGGGCTGCCCGGCTTTTCAGTATATTCAGCGCCTCCTCGGTATGGCCAGCGACCCCGGGACATTGAGGGCTACCTGGCTGAACAGCGCATGCCACCACCTTCTGGACGGCAGCCGCGCTCACCGTCGCCGAGGCGCTTTTCATCTTCGCCACAGCGCCATGCTGGCGCACGGTCCCCCAGTCCCCGCCGGGAAAACTAACGCAAGCGACCCTTGGAGGCGAGGTCGCTGGCAGTCGACGTGCTGAAGACCTCCGATCGACGCTAACAGTAAAGGGTGTAGATTCGACTGAGCGATATGTGCGGCTTTCTCTGGATATACCGGTGCTGATAGACGGCTATGCAGTAGGTGCTTTAGTTGATACCGGGGCTGACTATTCGATACTAAGCGGGAAAACGACCAGACTACTAAAGAAGGTAATCACGCTCTGGCATGGCTCCGTGATTCGAACGGCTGGTGGCCATACCGTCGCTCCGCTTGGAACCTGCACGAGTAGAGTTCGGGTCTGCGGTTACACTTTTGTAGGAAGTTTCCTTGTGCTGCATGAATGTTCACGCGACGTTATTCTTGGTTTTGACTTCCTGCAGGAGTATGGAGCTGTCATTGATCTTCAAGAGAATCGCATCACCTTCTCAGCCGACCGAGCAATCTACAAGCAGGACGACCAACAACGTGCCGACGTTCTTCGCGTTTCTGCTGAAAGTATAACGCTTCCTCCAAGAGCCAGTGTTATTGTCAACGTCACATGCTGTGGATTGCGAAATGGTGAAGCGATTGCAGAAAGTAATTTCGAACACCAGCTGACTCAAGGTGTTTGTGTAGCTAGGAGTATTATACAGCTACGTGATGGCCGATCTCAACTGCTCGTTACAAATTTCAGCAACGAACACCGACAACTTTTTTGTGGCACTTCGTTAGCATTTGCAGATGAATTAGGAACCGTTCCCATCTGCTTCTCGTCGGACGCAGTGGAGGCCGCCGATACGTCTCTAAACAATATCGATAATAATTCTAACCTCACACCAGAAAACCAGACAGCACTGCGAAAACTCTTGCTTGAATTCAAGTCATGCTTCGCTGCTTCCTCTAAGGTGCACCAGACTTCAATCACTAGGCACAGAATCGTCACTTACGACGACGCCCGCCCAGTAAACCAACAGCATTACCGTGTGTCAGCAAAGGAACGAGAAGACATTCGTATGCAAGTTCGAGAAATGCTTGACGACGGCATCATCGAGCCTTCCAGCAGTGCGTGGTCCTCTCCGGTCGTCCTAGTCAAGAAGAAAGACGGAACGCTACGTTTTTATGTCGATTACCGGAAGCTGAACACCGTGACTAAAAAGGACGTGTACCCGCTGCCACGCATCTACGACTCGTTAGACAGATTACGCCGCGCCCACTATATTTCCTCTTTGGATTTAAAAAGCGGGTACTGGCAGATTGAGGTTGACGAGCGAGACCGCGAGAAAACGGCTTTTGTTACCCCTGATGGCCTGTATGAATTTCGAGTACTTCCTTTTGGTTTGTGCTCAGCGCCCGCAACCTTCCAGCGAATGATGGACACTGTGCTTACTGGTCTGAAGTGGCAAACTTGTCTCGTATACCTTGATGATGTTGTCGTTTTTTCTTGAACCTTCCAGCAACGTCTTGACCGCCTCAGGAGTGTGCTACAGACTATTCAATCAGCAGATCTTACACTCAAACCGCAGAAGTGTCACTTTGGTTATGAACAGCTCCAATTTCTTGGCCATGTAGTCAATGCGAATGGAGTACGACCCGACCCCGACAAACTTGCCGCTGTAGCCGCGTTTCCACATCCTACAGACAAAAATACTGTTCGGTGTTTTCTGGGCTTGTGCGCCTACTATCGACGATTTATTAGAGGGTTTTCGAAGATAGCGGAACCCTTGACTCGCCTTACACGCGACAACACACCGTTTGTATGGGCTACCGAACAACAGGCTGCTTTTGCCGAGCTACGACAGCGGATGCAGTCAGCCCCTGTTCTTGCGCATTTTGATGATGATGCTGACACAGAGGTGCACACTGACGCCAGTAACATCGGCCTCGGCGCAGTGCTCGTCCAGCATCAACACGGCAAAGAACGAGTCATAGCCTATGCCGGCCGCTCACTGTCCCGTACCGAGGTGAATTACATGACCACAGAGAAAGAGTGTCTCGCAGTAGTGTGGGCGATCATCAAGTTTCGCCCGTACCTCTATGGTCGTCCATTTAAAGTGGTGACGGACCACCATGCCCTTTGCTGGTTGGTAAACATTCGTGATCCCTCTGGACGACTGGCCTGATGGAGCTTGCGTCTACAGAAATTTGATGTTACCATCGTATATAAGTCTGGACGTAAGCATGAAGACGCTGATACACTGTCGCGTGCACCCATACCTTTAGTCAATCACGACGAGGAGGACGATGACGGTTTACTGGACGCCCTTAGCTCATCTGACTTGAGCATACGCCAGCGAGAAGATGAAGAGATTCGACCGCTCATCGACTATCTGGAGGGTCATAGCACCGTTATACCTCGCCATCTATCTCGCGTCGTGACGTCTTTCTGCCTCCGAGATAATGTCCTGTACAAAAAAAAAAACGCCCGCTCTACGAGCCGCGCTTACCTCCTCGTCGTTCCGAAAAACATGCGGGACCAAGTCCTCTCCGCGTGTCATGACGAGCCCACATCTGGTCATCTAGGTTACTCGCGAACGCTCGCCAGAGTAAGTGAGGCGTACTACTGGCCCGGACTTTCGGCAAGCGTAAAGCAGTACGTCAAAAGCTGTCGTGAATGCCAGCGTCGAAAGTCGCCACCAAGCAAGCCGGCTGGATTACTTCAGCCAATTGATCCACCAAGTTGATCCACCAAGTTGGCATGGACATTCTCGGCCCATTTTCTTTATCATCCGACGGCAACAAATGGGTCATTGTTGCAACTTACTATTTGACCCGCTATGCTGAGACACAGGCGATACCACGAGCCACGGCTTCTGAGGTAGCATAGTTCTTCATGTGCCACATTGTTCTACGCCACGGTGCTCCATCTACAGTGATAACCGACAGAGGAACAGCGTTCACTGCACAGCTTATCGATGAAGTTTTTCGACTGAGTAACACTAGGCATCGAACGACGACTGCTTACCATCCGCAGAGCAACGGCTTAACCGAGCGACTAAATAAAACAGTCACAAACATGATCTCTATGTACATCGACGTCCAACACAAAACATGGGATCGCATTTTGCCTTATGTGATGTTTGCTTATAACACCGCCGTTCAAGAAATAACCCAATTTACACCGTTTCGCCTTCTCTGCGGCCGTGAAGTTCAGACGATGCTGGATGCGATGCTTCCTTGTGCAGGCGCCGATGAATTAACAACTGACGCAGAAGAATTTGCAGAGCGTGCCGAGGAAACTCGCCAGCTCGCCCGGCTACACATTGGTTAGCAGCAATAGGATGATGCACGACGTTACAATATGCGTCACAATGACGTATCTTACAGTCCGGGAGACCAAGTTTGGGTTTGGACCCCTGTTCGACGCCGTGGCCTCTCCGAAAAGTTGCTGAGCAGATACTTTGGTCCGTATAAAGTATTACGCCGCGTGAGCGACGTAAACTACGAAGTGGTTCCGGACGCTACGTTGTCACGATGGGTACAACGAAAACAACCGACCTCTGACATAGTTCACGTGGTGCGCATGAAGCCTTATTTTGCACGTTCCTAAAAGACCACTTTTCCTGTGTTTTTTTTATCTGTGCTCCGACAATTGCCTCATCATTGGTGAACTTATCGCGTCTAACATTTGATTATTGGTGCCATTTTTCATTGTTTGGGCTACCTTGTTTTGTTTTTTTTCTATAACTTTACAACATCGGGACGATGCTCTTTCTTTTTTTGTTGAGGAGGAATATTGCCACCTACTTCTAGTAGTTGGTCGTATGCCAAGGTGAAGGCTCACACCACAGAGAAGAAACAAGTGCGCGTGGGCCCCCCTCCTGCTCTGGCAAGCAAGCGCAACCGACGCGCTAGGTTAGAGCCCTGTTGCTCAGACGTCAATAAATCTTGCCGACACCCCCTGGAGAGACGTGACAATATTTACAACCTATTATATGTCGCAGTATACACTTCCACTATAAAAAAGAGAACATTTGACAAGGTCGTGTAATTGGGGTTGGATTATTGTATTGCCGGTGTTGGATAATTCTAATTGCAATACCGCCGCTCGTCACTGCTGCTTTCACAATCATCTTCAGCTGCTGAGATGACTGGCGTCTTCGAGAAAAGTGGAGCCAGGCTGTTCTTTTTGTACAGTAAACTCAATCCAGGAAACCTAAAATAAATACACAAAGAACAATGACCAAAAGTTGCACAAATTGTGAAACATACAGTATGCACCCTGCATAACTAACTGCTTTCTTAGCTAAGTGTAAGTATAAATGGTGTGCATAGCAAGCATATTCAATCGCATCGGGCTCCGCTTCAGTGAGAAATGCTAGAAAAGGTATGCTGAGCAATAAACGCCATAAAAAGCGCGCTGTGGTAGAATCAATATACCTTTCGTGCCGTAGATATGAACCTTAGTTTACGGTATTCAGTGCAGGTATTCAGTGCAGGTATTCAGTATTAAGGAGGAATAAATGAGGAAGGACAGGGAGGTTAGCGATTCAGTATTAAGGTATTCAGTGCAGGTAACTTGTAGAACTAGGTACCGTGTAGTTACGTGTTATCGAAGTGGTTCACATTTACACGAATGAAAAAATGGGAGATTTGGCTATTGGGTCATTCTACGTCAGACGTCCCAGCCATTTTGGCGACCACCTCAAATGCACTAAGCAAAATCCCGCTGTTTAAAAAAATTAAAAAATTAACTGTTAAAACATTTCGGAGACAAATAATTTTTGGTCAAGTGGCTGCCTCCTTAACTTCCTGGAATGTCTTTTGGGTGTTTGTGAACAAAAATTGCCCGCAGCTTCCCTCGGGGGAACACTGAGGAGGATGCGGAGCATATAATTGGTTAACGGGGTGTTAAAGTGCGACTTACTTGGGTCGATGGCTAAATTGGTTAACGTGGTTGTGAAATGGGGTGTTAAATTGCGACTTACTTGGGTCGCTGGCTAAATTGGTTAACGTGGTTGTAGGAGGGGTGTTAAATGAGTGAACACGTACGACACGTATGCGAAAGGGCGGTGTTTATTTATTGCGACGAACTTTGAGCAGGATGGCTTTTAGATGCCACTTTGGCCGGCGCTGGTCGAAGGGACGTCAATCATTGCGACCTCAGACGTCGACGCGCCGTACAAACCAACCGACGAGTGGCAACTGAGCGAGCGAGCACCGACCTTGAGTATATATACAGCGCGACGGCGCATGCACTGTCAGCTGTCGAATGTTCGAGAAGGGGGAGAAGCGCAACGGCGCATGCGCGCGCGTCAGCTGCCGATGTTCTCGAAGCGCGGCGGCGCATGCGCGCGCGTCAGCTGCCGATGTTCTCGAAGCGTGACGGCGCATGCGCGCTACATTATACAGCTAGCGAATGTTCGTGAAGAGGAGAAGCGCACGCGGTGTGTAGAGGAGGAAGGGTGCACAGATGGTGGAGGAGTGAAGCGCGCGCGGTGTGTAGAGGAGGAAGGGATGCGCAGATGGTGGAAGAAGGAGGAGGAAGCTTGCGGACGGCGCCGCACTACAAGCCTCGAGTATTAGATGCTCCGCATCTAAAACATTATTTTATAAGTACCTCTTCTTCTTCCGTGCCGAATTTGGTCTAGAAGTTGAGTAAAGGGCTTGTGTAAAGTGTTTGAAGCTCAATAAAAATATCATTTTTCAACCACATACGCCTCAAATCATTTTGCCAAAATTCATTATATCTGCATTTTCCTATATCAATACAGCACTTTGAATGAGTATTTGAGGAGTGAGTATTTAAACCACATAAGGTATATTTTGAGGGAAAAAATATTTTAGACCTCTAAACTTGTCAAACTTTACGAGAGAAAATCACCAATTTCACAAAATAGTCGTTTTGTCCATAATGAGACGCAGCTTGCACCATGTGATGGTTGAAATAAAAATAACCTTTGTATCTAAATAGAAATGATATAAACAGTCATTTGATAATCCAAGCTTCGTCATAGCAGTTTATGGCTTGACAAAAAGATCACAGCATATCCACTAAGTGAATGATGATGAGTGGGGCGAAGCATCCATCCGTCCAGATGCACGAACGGGCAGACAGACAGTCGGATGCCAGTATGGATGGTGTTGCGACTCGGGTCTGGTGGGTCTCGTCGTTGGTAGCTGGCCACCCCATCGGGCTCGTCTCTTACAACAAGGAGCCATGCTTGTACGGGAAAAAAGAGAACAGACATTTATTTACATTAGAGAGAGGTCAATAAGAAAGTTTAGTTACATAGTGGCGTTCTTCGTACATGGCGAGCTCTCCACTCGAAAAAGCACACCGAATGAGCCGGGGGGGGGGCTCAATATATAGGGTACGTTCTCCCCAGATCCCTAGATCGGAAAATGCATACAGATGGCACTGTCTAATCACGGATCACACATCACCAGCGAGGGTGACAGTCATGCATGGCCCACGTTTACGTCCGATATTGAAGCGTGGTTTTTGCACGGCCCTGTGGCACAAACGTGGCTCTTCCTCATTGATGTGTGCCGCTGGGCGAGGGGTCTGAAGCTCATGACGGCATCCATCAAAAGGGCTGCCGCAAACAAGTTTAAAATGGTCTGCCAAACTGCCCGATTAATTAGCGGGGCGATTTGTGGCCGCCACCGTCGTCATCTTCGAAAAAGATGCTGCACTTGTAATCATCTCCCGAACGGCTTACCGCGTCAGGGCGGCGAGACGCCTCCCCACCCGGGCAGGGGAAAACAATGCCTGGCGAACGTAGGCCGCCGACCAGTCGGCGACTTGTTTGAACATCAAAAGGAACGCCGATCACTTGTCAGCCCCGAAGCCGGTCATAACAACGGACAGAAAGACGGACGGATACGCGGACGGACGATTCGCCCCACTAATCATCATTCTATCTGTGTATGTGCTGTGAAAACTGCTAACGTTATCTATTGTGCAAACCATAATATGGGTACATACTACTAGTACGACTACAAAGGGGCAACGACTCACGGCCTAAAGACTTTTGCCCCTTAATGATTTTTAATGTTCCCTATTCGTAGCTATCTTGCCATTTAACCATACGGCAGCTGATGCCTCGAAGTTCCCCATTGCAATTCATGGAAAGTTCAAAAATTATTTCAATCCTTCAAATAGAAATTGTAATGATAAAACTTGTCACATACAAAGAATTTTTAAGTGCTTTCAATTTAGGTAAAAGCTGATTGGTAATTGGACCACCACATGGTGAAAATTGCGTCTCAATATGGACAACAATTACAATTATGTGAAAAGAGCAATTTTTTCTCGTATAGTTTAAAGCAATATTTTCTCGTATAGGTTAACAGCTTGAGATGTCAAAAAATGATTTTTCATCAAAATACCTTACTATAAAGTAGTCACAGCTCAGTTGTTCATACAAAGTGCAGTATCGCAATGAGAAATTGCAAATATAACAAATTTTGGCTAAATTCTTGGAGACATAAGAGGCCAAAAAATGTATTATTATTACTGAGTTTCAAACACCTTACATAAGCCCTTTTACTTAACATGTACACCAAACTTGATATAGAAAGAAGGAGCGGCACTTGTAAAATATTTTGTTTTCACAAACAACACTCAGACAACATTTTGAGAAGTTTAAAAGGCAACCATGCGACCAAATTTTTTTCCTCTCCGAAACATTCCAGCAGCTCTCTGGTTTCAGTGCATTATATGAGCACAATTTTTTTTAACCACATTTGCCATAGCCATCCAATTGGGTAGGAAATTTGGAATAAAGAGACTCTCTTACTCAATGACCATTGCATACTGCTAAATTAGGGCCATTTGTTTCAATCATGCTGGCAGGCTGAAAAAGCATAACTCAGAGAAAGCATAACATCCCAAGCACGACACTCGGTGCTGAAACGCAATTGTGTTTTTTTCTTCAATAACTTTATTCTGCTACATATTTGAATTTTCACCGTTTCTGTAAGTGTGTTATCACTAAAACCAGGCTAGTGATATTATGACTAGAGTGCGTGAAAACAGTCATTATGAGCAAATATAGACCTTATAACATCCATCCTTCGTGTTTGAATGGAGAACGATTTCATAAACACGCACAATTATTTAATTCTCCCGTCACACATAGTTCAGGGTTGTTTAAAAAATGATGAACTCTTGAGATTGGCTTGAAAAGTAGAACGCGATAAGGTAGTCGGGCTTCAATCACACCGCCTTTTGATCCTCTATGCTTCGATTCTCGTTGCAAGGTTCAGCCGTGCCGTGCATAGGTTTGGCCGTTATAAACTATTATAGAATGTTATTCCATACCACAGACCTGAAGACACAAAACTTCCCGTGCCTTCGACTCAAAGCCATTTGCCTTGATATAACAGCGTAAGTGATGGAAAAAAATGCACTAAACCCCTCTGTCAGAGGACTTGGTTTATTCTCCAAGGTGGTCTTGTCCTGAAGATACAGCGCAGTGGAAATAAAAATACAAAGCAGAAAAAGAAATTCTCCAAGACATGCTTATTCTAAGAGCTGATGTCATGCGAAGCACTGGAGCGTAGTGCCATACCTCAACCATTCGGCTAGAAAAACAACACGTGTGCGATTACCATGGTCGCTCACCAACATTTTTCAAGAGTGCACTTCGACATAATTCGTCTTTTTGGGTTCTACCGAATTACCCACCAATCGTACGTAAAGAGACACGCGCATCTTCCCCACCGGATGCATTGTTGGCGATTGCCGCTGATTAATATATATGCGCAAGAGTCATGTTATGGTGGGGTTTGAAACCACCCGTTTGTTGCTCTATTTACATGATGTGATGCTATAGGGTTAATAAATACTTCTGCCACAAAATGCTACTCTTTCACACAGCTCGTAAGAATGTGTCACCTTTATACACAATACACAATCAACTGAATATTATCCAGAATAGGGCATAGAAGAGCTTCAGCGGCAAATATTGTGATGACCAACTTTTGTGTATTGTGAACGAAGTACCTTGAAAGCAAACAAAGTTGAAAAACTGTAGATTTTTTCCCTTGCTGGGATTCGAATCCCGAGCTCTCATACATGGGTCCCGTTCCGACGAAACTGTTAGCTTCCGTCCACATGAAACCTCCGCTACGAAAATTGTACTAATGAATTTATGGTAACTTGAAGAGAAATAAAACTAAGACTAGCGGCACTTAAAACCTACTGCAGAGCCAAGATTTACTACACCACTAGAGTCTCAGAGGGATAAAAACAAACCTAATTGACTGCATTGGTAACTCAGAGAAGTAAAGACAGGCGCTATTATGCGGCATTGGTAAAATACCAGACTATTTAGCCACATATATTTTGAGGGAACGCAAACTTGCCAAAAATAGATAGAACGACTTCAGGACATCTCAGACAACAATATTGCTAGCCAAATGGAGAAGTAAAAAAAGAAAACGAACACGTTTTCCTGCCTTCCACTCTACTGATCTTTCCTTATCCTCCCTTACCCGTTTAAAAACATAAAATAACCCCATATAGAGGAGGATACGGGAAATCACTTCGATCTAACTACAAGGTCACGGTCGACCAAAGGGTTGGTTGCTCAGCGGAAATTAATCGCGGCTGAACACTTAGGCCACGGGAGTGAGTGCAATCCCTGGAAACGACGTTCTCTTCTCGACCACCGTTCTTCACGCAGCTTTCGAGGTTTATATTTGTCGTGATCTGTCTGCACAACAGCTCTTGTGCAGCTATTGATTATGATTTCTTCAATGAATACGAAAAATTAGTTTATAGTAAAGCTCATTTCATCTCAGAGAACAAATTAGCTTTTTCTGAGAGCAAAACAAAAAAAACACATAAAAACACTTTAAATGTATGAAATCGCAGCGTAATTTTACGTCCTAAAGGCGATTGCTTACGGTATGAAAATTTTGCTTTGCTTTGCAGGTATCTGTAGTATAAATCGCAGTCTTTGTTTACTAATGCTGAAATGTAACACTTCTAAGCCCACGAAGGTCACTATTATTTGCGCCATTGTTTTGCTATGTCTGTTTCTTAATAGGAAGCAAATACACATCTATTGATAGACTTTTTCAGGTTTTTTCTTGTAAAAACAAGAAAATATAACTGCAAAAAATTAAATCCTGAACAAGGTTCATGATGAGTTCTCTTGCGCAATGTCTGCTTCACGTGCCTGTTATTGGACGTGAAAACATTGACTAGATTTGAAAAGCAAAGCACAAAACTGCGGACGCCAATTTAGTAATGCACTGAGTTCAGCTTTAATTGACGTTTTACTTTTTATGATAGAAATATACCGCAAGAGTAGAGGCCCCACACGCTTTTATGAGTAGAAGTGACGTTCACACGCCTGCAGTCTGTCTAGTAAACGTCTAAATGTACTGAGACTGAGACAAGCACGCGCGACTTAAACGCGGTTTTCTTCTTTCCACCAGGGTGAAAAAACACGTCGAATGCTTTAAGGAAACAGGTTTTTTGTTGTATTCATACATGTTAGTCTCATTATTAACACGTTTTGCTATTGTAGTTTTCGGTTTTTTGTATGATATTCGATGATAAAAAATATACTTCGCCAACACCAAAGTGCAGACACACCACTTTTTTTCTGTCTCCTCTAAAGCCGATTGGCAGTTTCAAGCGTTTCGGCAAAGCGGAACCTCATAAAGGAGGAGGAGGAAAGAACTTTATTCAGAGTCCGGCGAGTAGATGGGGTGGGCGATTGGCCCCGCCTAGGTTACGGCCAGGAGTCCTTGAATCCTGGCGGCTTCCTCGGCCCGCTGGACGGCCCGCATTTGGTCTTCGAGGACGGAACTGAGCATTTCGGCTTCCCAGCGCGCGCGAAGGCTGTCAGCAGAGGCCGCATACTTGTTATGAGTACTAATCCCTCTACATTTCCATAACGTATGCTCCAGGGTGGCTCTGGAGTCGCAACGCTTATACCTGTCCGTTTTGTATATATCAGGATATATAATGTGCGATAGTGCAGGATTCGGATATGTCCTAGTTTGTAACTGCCGCCATCCGACAGACCGTCTTTTTGTTAATTTTGGGTGAGGGGGCGGAAATATGCCCCTCTGTAATCTATAATGTTTTGTAATTTCATTGTATCTGGTCATTCTGTCTTCCCACTCCCACTCGTCTGCCACGCCGTAATCACCGGAGGGGGTTGGGGCGGCACTTGAGAGAGGGCAGCTCGGTCGGTGAGCCCTCGAGCTGCGTCATGTACAGCCCCGTTGTTGCTGTCCCCCGCGATGGCATGAGCAGGTGTCCATATAATATATGTATTTCTGGGGCTTGTTCCACACCCTCCTTTGAGAATACGTAGTGTCTCCGAGGAGATGCGGCCGTTGGCAAAGTTTCTCACTGCCGTTTGAGAGTCACTGACTATCACGGTTGCGTTTGTCTAAGTTACAGCGAGCGCTATGGCTACCTCTTCCGCTGTTTCGGTACTTGTGGTGCGTATCGTTGCGCATGTCGTACAGCGTTTGTTGCTATCGATTACGGCTGCGGCAAACCCCCGTTTGCGTTTGTATCGAGCAGCGTCTACGAAAACGGCGTCCTTGTCATAACCGAACTTTTTTTGTATTTGTTTTGCTCTTGACTCTCGTTTAGCTTTATTGTGTTTGGGGTGCATGTTTTTTGGCAAGGGTGGTACCATCATTGTTTCTCTGGTCTCTTTTGGAATGTCCACCTTAACTCCGTGTTGCGTGTGATACGTTATGCCTAGTCACTCTAGAATATATCTTCCTGCTCGTGTATTAGAGAGACGTTCATACTGCGCCGTACGCTGTGCCTCAATAAGCTCATCTATTGTATTGTGCAGGCCTAGCTGTAAAAGTTTGTCGGTGCTTGTGCTAATCGGTAGCCCTATAGCTAGTTTGAATATTTTTCTAATGAGGCAGTCTAGCTTGATCTTTTCCGCGACTTGCTATTTTAAGTATGGCGCTACGTATACTATTCTGCTTATCACGAATGCCTGATCAACCTTGTCGTGTTTTGCTCCCTCATTCCACTGTGCTTAGTTGCTATCCTTTTTATGAGTGTCATTATTTGGGCTACAGTTGCATCCAGTCGCCTGAGGATTTCTCCATTGTTGCCCTTGGCTTCGATGAGCAGACCCAGTACCCTGATCCTGTCGACTATGGGTATGGTTTTTCCATCGGCTGTTCTTAACTGTATTTCTTTTCTATGAGCAAGACCTTGCAGGCAGTACCTGGTTTGCCACCTCTACGAATAGGCCTGTACAGCGACAGCTCTCATTTTTCCGCAGAGCAGGCTAGTCCAGTACCTTCCAGATACCGCTCGACCATTTCGACTGCTGTTTGAAGCGTTTCCTCTATTTCGCCATCACTACCACTTCTCACCCATAGGGTGATGTCGTCTGCATATATAGTATGATTCAGTCCTTCGATTGCTTGGAGTTTGATTGGCAGTCCAATTAGAGCCAGATTGAACAACACAGGTGATAATACTGAGCCTTGCGGCGTACCTGCACTGCCCATTTCAATTTCCTCTGAAACTAGGTCCCCTATCATGATCTTTGCCTTATTTCCGTCAGGAAATTACGCACGTAATTGAACGTCCGTTGTCCTAGATCTAGATTGTTTACCCTTTTTAGCACCATTGCATGGGTTACATTATCAAACGCCTTCTTGAGGTCTAACCCTAGAATGGCCTTTGTCACTGTTCCCAGATTATCTATAATGTGATGTTTTAACTGTAGCATTGCGTCTCGCGTTGAGAGGTTCCTCCTGAACCCTATCATTGTGGGTGGTAGCGCATCCCGGTCCTCGAGATAGGTAGTTATCTTCTCCAGAATCACGTGCTCCATGAGTTTCCCCACGCAAGATGTGAGAGATATGGGTCTCAAGTCCACAATCTGCACTCGCTTGCCTGGCTTGGGTATTAACACGATTTTTGCCGTCTTCTATAGTTGCGGAATCTGTCCTGCCTTTCATGATTTGTTAATGAATTCAGTTAACTTAGTTATGGACTCGTCATCCAAATTGCGTAGCATTTTGTTAGTTATGCCATCTAGTCCAGGTGCTGATCTAGTATTGAGTTTTTGCAAGACGGCCCTCACTTCCGCCTCCCCAATCTCGTTGTCTAAATCATCATTTGCCAGCCCTGTGTAACCAGGGTGTGTAACGGGAAGCGCTTGAGAGATGTATGTTTTCTTGATTTCAGTCAGGAAATCCTGCTCTGTACCTTGATATCTTTGTATTAACTGATTAATATTGTGCCTTTCTGTAAACTTGTTTCCGTCCGGGTTTAACAAATGTCTAAGGATGGTCCACGTTTTCGCTATTCCTATCTGGTTTCCATGTCATTGCACTTTTCCTCCCACTGTTGTCTGCACAGCTGCTGGGCGTATTGCTCTAGATACCTGTTCAATTTAGCTATCTTTCTACGAAGTGTCCGGTTGTGCCTTTGGTTTTTCCACCTCCGTTGTAAACCTTCCTTAGCTTTCCACATTTGGAGAAGCTTATTGTCTACATACTCTAGCTGCGCCTCCGGTGGCACCGTTTGCGTAGCGGCCTCCACGTCTCGTTTAAACTTTTTGGTCCATTCCTCAATACTCTGTATCATTTTGTCGGGCTCCTCTCTGATGTTCCGGAACTTGTCCCAATCGACAAGTTTAAGTTGTCTGCCTTTTGCTTTCCGCGGCCCTGTCCTCACCGTTAATTCAAGTATAAAATGATTGCTTCCCAAGTCATGTTGCGTATTGGTCCATTGCGTGTCCAGTATATAATTGGTGAACGTCAAATCTGGCGTGGTATCCGCGCAAACGCTAGTACCTGTTCTTGTAGGAATAGATGGATCGGTTACGAACGTCAGGCCCTCCTCCTGTGCGTCCAACCACAAGTTCCTGCCTTTCTGGGTTTCGATCCTGTATCTCCATGCACCATGTGGGGCGTTGAAATCTCCTCCAATCACTAGCGACCGGTTGCCCGTTATAGCGAGGGTTTTTCGAAACAGCGTGTGGAATTTGTGCTTTCTGAATTTAGGACTGCTGTAAATATTCAATACAAAAAGACTGTCCTCTGTTTTTCGCGTCGGTATGAGTTCGAGGAGAATGTGATTTATTGCCTTGATTTCCGTGTCATGTTGCACCACCGCGTGATTTCGCTTAACCAACGTTGCTAGTACCTTTGTCTCCCCATCAGCACTGCCGAATGACTTATATCCTGACAATTTGGCCAGCCCGTGCGTTTCTTGCACCGTTATAACATCCGGGGTGCTGGTGTCTTTAAGATGTTGTTGAAAATTGTATCGTTTTCGATTATATCCTCGACAATTCCATTGCCAAATCGTGTAGTATTTTGTCTGTCCATGGCGTCGTTACAGGTTCTCTAATCCTTCGGTGGGCACCGAGGTTCTAGCGTACGGTTTAGAAGACGTCTTAACCGGGCCCCCACCACTTGACTGCGATCCCCATATTGCTAGCTTGGCGTCGAAATCGGCCACCATTTGCTGCAATTTCTGCAATATCGTCTTGCCTAGCTCCTCGATTGGGCCTCTATGTTTGCCTCAAATATAACTTCTTGTTGTTCGAGCTTAGTTTGCAATTTTCATTCAATTTGTTTCATTTTGGCTTCCATGGTGTTTGCGAATTCCTCCTGTCTTTCTTGTGGCGTCGCCACTGCTTTTGTTTTCTTTACTACGCTTCTAAGCAGAGCGTTCTCTGGTTTACGTTTAAAAGGGGTGAGGGCTGCTACTTCTTCGTCCATTGCCGCGCCTTTTAGATGCGGAGCATCTAATACTCGAGGCTTGTAGTGCAGCGCCGTCCGCAAGCTTCCTCCTCCTTCATCCACCATCTGTGCATCCCTTCCTCCTCTACACACCGCGCGCGCTTCACTCCTCCACCATCTGTGCACCCTTCCTCCTCTACACACCGCGTGCGCTTCTCCTCTTCACGAACATTCGCTAGCTGTATAATGTAGCGCGCATGCGCCGTCACGCTTCGAGAACATCGGCAGCTGACGCGCGCGCATGCGCCGTCGCGCTTCGAGAACATCGGCAGCTGATGCGCGCGCATGCGCCGTTGCGCTTCTCCCCCTTCTCGAACATTCGACAGCTGACAGTGCATGCGTCGTCGCGCTGTATATATACTCAAGGTCGGTGCTCGCTCGCTCAGTTGCCGCTCGTCGGTTGGTTTGTACGGCGCGTCGACGTCCGAGGTCGCAATGATCGACGTCCCTTCGACCAGCGCCGGCCAAAGTGTTGGCGGAACCGCTCAAAGTTCGTCGCAATAAATAAACACCGCCCTTTCGCATACGTGTCGTACGTGTTCACTCATTTAACACCCCTCCTAGAACCACGTTAACCAATTTAGCCAGCGACCCAAGTAAGTCGCAATTTAACACCCCATTTCACAACCACGTTAACCAATTTAGCCATCGACCCAAGTAAGTCGCACTTTAACACCCCTTTAACCAATTATATGCTCCGCATCCTCCTCAGTGTTCCCCCGAGGGAAGCTGCGGGCAATTTTTTTCCTCCATTATAACTTGTGAGGCTTCCTCGTTGCGTGTGACCCCTCTATTTTTCAGAAAATCATTTTCTTCCCTGAGTTTTCGAAATTCATTCATAAATGCGAGATTGTTCTGCCTGATCTGCGCCAATTCGTTCTCTAGCGCCTTAATCCTACATTGAAAAGCAGCCTCTGCCTCCGCGCGCGCCACGGAAGCTACATCAGCCCAGCTCACCTGGAAGGGTGCCGCGGTGCCACGGACGCCGCTCGGTCCTTTTGAGCTTTGGGATCCTCCTCCCTCCTTTGATCGGGGAGACCCGGTATTGCCGGTCTTGGGTCTAGACCTCGATCTGGACCTCGATCTGGACCTCGATCTGGATCTCGACATGGATGCGGTGGTAGTAAACGTAGAGCGGTTTTTGTTTTGTGCTTGAAGCTTGGTGAAGGCTTCTGGTCCGGATGCGTCCCACGTCCGATAATCCGATCGTTGACCTGAGTCGCCCCATCTTTGTCTGTAAAGTGCTTTCGCTTCCGTCTCGTAGTAAAGTGCTCCTTCTTCCTCCCGTCGAGCTCGTTCCCAGCGGCGTCGTTTCACCAGGTACGGTACCTTAAATCTGGCCTTGCAATGGTGATCTGCCGTCGGGTGGTCTTTGCCACACAGCTGGCACTTCACTTCGCACTCGTGCTCCTGCGGTGGGTTCTCAGTGCCACACCCTCTGCATATTCTGCTATTCGGGCTCGGGCAGACGTCAGCTTTGTGACCAAGGCGTCCACACTGCTGGCACACGTCTATTTTCTTGCAGTATAGGGAGCACTTGACCAGTGCTCTTCCGTAGCTCACATAACTTGGAACGCGATGCCCATCGAAGAGGACGATGACGTTCGTGGTGTTTCCCATTCTCTTGGCCATGAGGACTGTTGGATTTCTCGGGGTTACCAGCGTTTCCACGATCTCTCTTGTAGACACGTCCTGCGTTACTCCTCGGATCACCCCTTTAGATGTATCTTCTGGAGCTGACTCGTACGCATTGGCGTCGCATTCCTTGTCCCCAATCTTCAGTTGAGCGATGGTTCTGTATTTTTTGGCGCGCTCCTCTTAGGTGTGCTGACCACTAGAATGACACAATTTGTCTTGCTCTCTGTCCCTTCCTCCACCTATTACTGACCGCGTTCTCGCTGGGGAAGTGCGTCTCTTGGTCCTTGGCTTCATGCGTTTTGGTTTCTTTGTTGGCTCGTCCTGTTCTGTTCACAAGGCGCCAACCTGCTTCGTTCTCATACTCTTGTTGCGTGATATCTTCGCCATCCACGCTCATCCTAGCCATCCTGTGGCATTAATCCGATAAGACGCCACCTTGTGGGGGCTCAAGACGCCAGCGTCCGTGGGCTAGGCCAAGTGCATTATGCACAGCAGCAGGAGGCAACGGCGTCATGCGTTCGTCGGCGTTACAGAAATGTGGTCGATGTGCCGAAAATTAAGCTTCCAGCTACTTGAGAGTCGTATCGTGGAGTTCCGCGGAACTTCCACTTCCTTCACTGTAAGAAGGCGTCCGTCAATTCTTCGATTTCACGCTGAGAATCTCTCCTAAAGTACTGTATCATTTTTATAAAATTCAGCTTAATGTAACATACCCAATTATGTTAGAATATCTAGAAGCTACACTTACACGACATTAGACACTATCGGAGCCTAAAGACAGTCATATCTCTTGACATGTACGTTGTTCTTTGACGCAGGTTAAATAGTCTGAAGAGTCCTTGCAGAATTGCGAGTTGGGCAAGTTGGTGGATGTTCATCGCAGAATAAATGGTATCCCAACAAGATAGATAAGGACAAAAGGAAAGAACACAGTGCTGAACTAACAACTCAATTCATTTTTGTCAAGGGAAGCACATCGATAATTGTCAATGTGTCATCGAAATCGTGCGCATGTGCACATGTGTTACAACACATGAGTCACGTCTTATCTAACAAATAATTGCATTTTTCATCAGGATGATGAATGGCTTATGCATTTATTACTGGACTTAATTAAAAATCATTCCGCTATTACACGCCTGCAGTTATCACCATTTCTACATTTGATAGTGGTTTTCAGCAAGTAGGGCCTACTTACAGAAAACATCGCAGAGATCCCCGACCCTGGAACATTGCAACCAAAAGAGGCATGCAGTCGCTCCATACACACGCAGAACCACGCATATATGCCACTTACGCTTTTCGTGAAGTCATAGAAATCTGCCTATGAGGTGTTTAAGTGAATGAAGTGTGGATGATGATGATGAAAAACATTTATTATAAAAGAGAGAGGTACGGGGCCAAAGCATAACCCCGCTACATGGTCGGCGTCCTTAGTCCGGGACACCGCATGACGAGGCCCCTACTCGCGCCCGTCTCACGAGAGCCCGTTGAGACTCTAGTGATGAGCAGTTGAGGAGGGCAGTCTCCCATGCCTCTCGGGAAGGGGTAGGGGAAGGCGGTAGGTGGGGATTTTTCGGACATGCCCATACCATGTGGAAGATATCACACGTCTCCCCACAGTGTGGGCACCGCCCATCTTTGTTCGCATCGAAATGTTTTAGGATTGCAGGACAGAGTAGAGTACCTGTCTGCAGGCGCCTTAGAGTTCGCTCTTCCGCCTTACTCAGCCCCTTTGCAGGAGCCAGATAAAGGCGGTGAGTGTCGTGATAATAGGTCAGAAATGAAGTGTGGAATGCTTAGCATGAGTACAATGTATGTGCTTGAGCAATAATATGTTAAGTATAAGAAAGAATATAGCAATTTGTGTGCTTTTGCAAAGCGTAGGCAAAAATCTGAACACAAAAGCATGCATCGAGTTTTCAATGCAATGCCCCACTCGAATATTTAGGACTATGTAATCGTTGTAAACTCTGTAATCTGAGTAATCACAGATTTACTCAACAAGGCAGTGTCATCTGTGAATAAGAGTCTACTAAGATATTCTTCATTAACTCTTATTCCTAACTCTTCCCAAACTAAGGTTCTGAGAACCTCCTCTAAACACGCGGTGAATAGCCTTAAATAGATCGCGTCTTCCTGCCTTACACCCTTCTTTATTTGGATTCTGTCACTTTCTTTATGGAGAACTATGGTGGCTGTCAATCCAGTGTAGCATTTCAGCATGTTTATGCTGGGTACTTTGATGCCCTGATTCCGTGGCGTCAGCATTACTGCTGCTGTCTCGACTGAGTCAAAAGCCTTCCCGTAATACATGAAGGCTATGTAAAGGGGTTGGTTGTATTCTGCGTATTTCTCTATTACCTGACTGTTAGTATGAATGTGGTCGTTAGTTAAGTAGCCTGTCCAAAATCTTGTTCCTTATGTTGATTGAATTCTACTGTTGTATCAATTCTGTTAGCAATTAACTTTGTAGATACCTGATTGATAGTATGAATATTGTCTACTATAGAGTAGCCTGTACGAAATACTGCTTGCTCTTTGGCTAGATTTACTCTAATGTCACCTTGACTCCATCATCTACCAGTTTTGTATATAGTTTGTGGAGAACGCACAGTAAGCTGATTGGCTTGTAACTTTACGTCAAAGCTTTAAAAAGCTCGTTTCGCACAGATCCCGGCGTCGGCGTAGGCGTCGGGGTCGTTTGTTGTGCGGGCAAAATGATTTAATGGGTGATAAAAAAATTGAGAACGATGAAAAAACGAATAAATGATAAAAAAATTCAGGAGCAGTGTTCGGACCAAACGAAGGTTGATTGTGACCGAGCGCGGATTGAGTCCGGCTAGTTTTCGCGTAAAGCGGATGTTCTACACCACAGCCATGAGTCTGCTTGTGTACGCCGTGAAAATAAGTTTCTGCGCTTGGAAATGCAGTGAAAGTTGCTTTCATGCTTAACAAACACACGTCCTGTACACGTGCTTCACAATGCAACATGAAATGGTGCAGTAATATTGCGTGTTACCAACATGTACTGCCAACGGGTGTCATAATATGTGAATATATAATATCATTGAATGATAATAATAATATTAAACTAGAAGCATTTCATAGCGAACTTAAGTGATCTTAAGCCCATTTATCTATATATTTATCTTACTGAGGAATCAATTGATGCAACATTTATTGATGAATATCCTGACATCGAGTGCCTATGCATTCAATTTTCATGCTGGGGGCATTTCTTTTTATTGTTCTCATGTTATAGACCACCAGACAATACACCCGAATACATGATAAAACTAAAAGAAAACATCTCTCCTTTTTGGCATAATTTCGCCTAATTAATTTTTTTGAGAGCTGTTCGATCACATGGTGCACGACCGCTTAACCCAGTACCTGTAAGATAGTGGACACGTACCGGACACCATGTTAGGCTTCAGGCAGCATCTTTAGATGCACGACGTGTTCTTACTACTCCTTGTCTTACTACTCTTTGTCCTTGTCTTCAACTGCACTAACACACAATGACAAGTGTTAGCTTTGGGAAAACAGTCATGTGAAAGTGAGATTAGTAGCTTTGCATTTTGGCTAGCTAGTCAAATGACATACGTAATTCATAGGGTCTCAACTTGGTGGACACATTCTTGTATGCAAGAAAATATGAAAGAACTTTTTGTACTTTATCAAATACCAGAGTATTTCTGTTTGTATATACTATATTGTACAAACAATTATAAAACTACACTTGGTGCACAGTCCAATGGCCACCTGGGGCAAGCTTGAATATATCGTTACAAGAAGCAACTAGAAGCAGCCAGTGACATTACTGAGAGGGAGACATGTGAAAGAGAACGTTTCCTCTCACCACCTGCTAAGGCTTCAAGCGTGTAATTGCACAAAAATTACTTAATTTATTTATTGCCTTTAGGTGAACATTCAATGTTACATGCATTCAAGCGCTCCAAATGGAAACGTAAAACATTACAGGGTCTCTACACAATTAAAATGTCCAATATCAGATGTGAGAAGAAAAAAACATGAACCTCTCCAACCTGCATTTATACAAAGTGAAGAGTCTTGCTGAATTTTGCCTCCATAAGACTGTGCGTCATGTACTTGCCTGAAAATCTAGGCAAATGACAGCGTGCATTGCCAGCAAGGTGGAACTCCTCACGCAGGCTTTACGAAGTGCCATGCTGTTCAACTTCCCAAGCCTACAGTATAATATTGAATGCACACACGTACACAAAACTGGATAAGCCGGTTAAAAATTCATGTGGCGGTTGAATCCCACCTGGCAACTCCCTAGGAAGTTAAGTCATGCTGCTGATCAACCACTACTTACAAGTAGTCAATTTCGCTGCCTATTGACTCGCATCAAGGAGCAACTTGTCCTTCTTGATCGGCCCTCATAACTATTTCAAATCAATAGGCGAACTGCAAATGCTAAAAACATCAACGTAGCAACCACTTTTGTCTTTATACAGAAGGAACTAAGTCTCCTACTGACGATGTCCTGCTTTGACTGAATGTGCCTAATAAGATCAAAAATAAATTGAAAGTGGAATCACTGAATTATTGTGCCTTGCTGTATGGGTACAGAAAATGCACTAAATGCTTACAAAAGAGGTAAAATAGAGCAAATGATATGTCGCCAGAAATGAAAGAATCATACTGAACATAGCCAAGTTAGGCAGACAAAATGCATTTGCCACATACCCGGTTGGCCGCAGACTGTATGATGATGGTCTGACATAGATAATAAATGCTCAATAACGGTGCGCAGATACAAACGTGGCGCAACAGCCGCAGCACTTTCTCTTGGCTTGCACCTGCAAAGCACAGATCAGCACACACCAATGCGTGCCTGCGGGCTTCCTGTTTATTATTGGCTGGCCCTGCCATTTGTAGATATGTTGGTCTCTGCAGGCTGCTTCGATGAAAAATATGGAACCACAAACCTTGGTAGTGGCCTTACAAAACAGCTGGCAAACCTTGCACGTTTTGAAGAGTTCGTTCAGGTTGTCATCAAATACAGTAAACTTACAAGACTCTGCAGTGGTACTTCTGCAGCTTCGCACTCCCTGTAAAAAAGCATAAGCAATATCAGGAGCAATTTTGGAACATGCTTGAGAGTGCTAAAAAGAGTATCAAAATAATCACTGTCCTACAAATATAGTGGCACTAGTTCGTGTTCACTCGGATTCCTTCATACTTAGGTTGAAGGCTTTTTACAAGCTTTTACATGATTCTTAAGGGGGCTATAACCAAACACGAGAAGCAGGGCTAACAAATGTGCCATGTATATTTCGCAGTAAGTTCTGCGAAGAACACACAATCGAAACGAGCATTCATTTCTGTAACTGCCTTAAAACTACATGAACAGTGAGCTGAATGCTTCCTATCAGGATTACCAGGTAGTGAACACGAAAGCATGATGTGAAGGCGGCTTTTATTTGTAATAAAATAAGTTAAAATTCATTTACTTTGATAGAAAATAAAAGGTTGTAACCTCCACGAACGAAACAGAAAACAAAAGACTTTTTTTCTTAGTGTACAACAACTTATCCTGGTCAATGCTAATGACTGGTGCATGGTTTATCAGCGTTATGAACAGATCCGAACACTAATGTTATGAAGAGGTTCGAATGAGCACAGATACAGTGAAGCTTGTATCACAATATTATAGGTTTATATCATCAAAGGTCTTCTGTTTCAGTGAACATCGGTGACGTTTATGCAAAAATGCTTCACGTAAACACAGGCACCGAGGATCAGCATAATAATTCAGCACCAACACAATGTGACAGAAGCAGATGAGTAACTCCCAAGTTGCCAGAAAAAAAATCTTACTTTAATCGCATTAACAAACACAAAATTTTGAGCTTATTGCAAGAAGTTTACTAAAATTATGCTGAATGACAAACTTGTGAGACATTCAAGCAGCAGGTATCACTCGCATTATGTGATTAAAATTACAATATTTTGCTCAGCAGCTTCCAGAGTATTATCGGAAGTACAGGTGGCTTACATATTATAAGTTTTTACTCAAGTGATTTATCATATGATATTTGATATGGCTCTTCTGCATCCTGTTTGTGAGATGTCTCTATGGGAAGACTTTCGTTCATCTCGTCCAAACTCAACGTTGCCGAAGAGAGCTCCGGTTTCGAGCTTCTCACGTCCACTGTTGGACAGGTGAATTCTAAAGATGAATTTAGGTGAAGGTTTTGCACCCCCACTGCTAGTGAAACAAACTATGCCTTACCCCGGACAGCCTGTAGCAATGCTTTGAAAGCCTGGCTGCCAATTACATTGGCCAATCTGCTTGCGTACCTTGGCTTTTCAAAGCTTTCACACAGATAGCTGTCTGTACACTTGTAATCGAATGGAGGTGTTGCTTTTAGGTGTGTGCAATTATTATCATAGACTTGAGAGCTACTGAAGAAGTTTTCTGATGATTTCGCATTCAGAGAAGTGGAGCTGATTTAACAGCAACAAAAAACTATGGGGCAGCAAGCATCAAATATGACCTCTATTTAAATATCACCAGTTCTGTTTCTGGAGCTGTATGACAATGTCTGGACAAAATCATTCTGTTTTAGAAGATTTCTTTTATAGCTTCTAGTTCTGCAAAAAAAGTTGGGGTTCCTATAACCTTTACTTTGCTTATAATACACACACAAAACCTTGCAGTTCACTTGTACTGTTTAGTTTATTTTTAGGGTTAACGTCCTGGAGATTCAAACTATAATAGATGACAGATGGAGTCTGTTGATCTCAATTCCTTAGGGCTCTTTCATGTGGATTTAAATCTAAGCACATTGCTCATCATTTTCACATTCACTGATGATTACACCGCAGCAGCCGGGATTGAATCTGCATCATTCAGGTAAGCAGCTGAGTACTGGAACCAATACAATTTGCACTAGCACCAGAAACTCATATTTCACACCCGGCTTGGGCAACGTGCAGAGAGGCTTACTAGCAATACCACAGTCCTACCCAAATGACACATGTTGACATCCTTATGTTGTCAACGTGATGAATAATAGTAGTTAAATGGCTACATTCTTGCTGTGTTCAGCTCGGAATGTTACTTTGTGACGCCGCTTGCTTATTTCACAAGACGAAATAACATTATTTGCACAAGCTTAGTCACACTGAAATGTCGGAAGCTGATGTACTGAATGCCAACCAACTTGACAAGCTGTTTAAAAGAACTCTATCCTACCCAACATATAATAAGAACTGTTATCCTAACTTTCACTTTTATTCCTTAAAGACCACACCAGGGAATATTACATAAGGGGTGGGTTACAATATATACAACAGGTTGAACAATTTATTATATAGTATATTGTGACTTGATCGCTTCAATGAAGGCAGTAGAGCTTGAGTTAGCGATTTCTTGTGCAAGGTCGTTCCAGTCTTTGGCTGCTCGAGGAAAAAAAGAACACGCAAAGGTGACTGTGTGAGCACGAGGACGGTCAACATTTAAGGGGAGACCAATGCGATAGGATATGCGTGATGGTGGCAAAATATACGGTGCTTGATTTAGCACGCTGTGGTAGAATTTATAAAGTAATGATAAAACAGCAATGTTGCGTCGATTAGGAAGTGTTTGTGAACCGGATTGCGATTTCAAAAATGTCACGCTGATAGCGTATGAAAAGGCGAAATGAGTGAAACGAATGACACGATTCTGAAAAGCCTCAAGGGCGTTTGTGAGGAATATCTGGCGAGGATCTCAAATGGCTGATTCGTACTCTAGTTTTGGCCGTATTAGTGTTTTGTAAGCTAGCAACTTGACATGCTATGGAGCACTTTGTAAATAACGTCGTGAAAACCCAAATGTTTTGTTAGACGATGCGACTACGTTGTTCACATGCGCACACCAGTCGAGATTATTCGATATCGTCACACCTAAGTACTTATAATGGTATACGGTCTCTAGTACCTGGTTTTCTATTTCATATTTGAATATTAATGGGTTAGGACTGCGAGAAAACGACATTGTTTTGCATTTACCAGTATTTAAAAGCTTTTGCCAGTGTTGACACCAGTCTTTAATTTTGTGAAAGTCCTGTTGAAGAGCAGACTGGTCAGTATAGCTAACATCTGAACGATAAATAACGCAATCATCGGCAAACATGCGGATTTTGCTAGTAACATGCAATGGTAGGTCATCAATATATATTAGAAAAAGTATGGGGCCTAATACCGAACCCTGAGGGACGCCGAATTCTACTGAAAGAGGCTGAGAGTTTTTGTTATTGACGCGCACTGACTGCAGGTGGTTAGTGAGTAACTGCTCAATCCATGTTAGAACTGCGGGGTTTAGATTCAGTCGGGAAAGTTTTAGTAGAAAGCGTCGTTGAGCAACTTTGTCGAATGCTTTCGCGAAATCAAGAAACATTGCATTAGTTTGAGGTGCAGTTTGAGGTGCGTCTAGATCGAGGTGCAGATCATGAAGAAAGGCAGCTAATTGTGTCTTGCAGAATAGTCCCTAGCGGAAACCATGCTGAGAATGATGAAAAAAATTTTAGAATCAAGAAAGTTGATTATGTGAGTGTATATGATATGCTCCATGATTTTACAAGGCACTTATGTGATGGAAATGGGGTGGTAGTTTAAAGGTGAACTCTTGCTACCTGATTTGAAGACTGGAACGACCTCGGCTATTTTTCACTCTTTTGGTAGGTTTGCAGATGCCAGTGACTGGGAAAACAACAGCATTAGATAAGCCGCGGAAATGAATTTGGTGTTCTTCAGAAAATTTGATGTGATTTCATCGAAACAAGCGGATGATGAAAGTTCAATGTTGGCAATTATGTTTGAAATGCCGTCTATCGGGAAGGTGATAGGAGGCAGTGTATGAAAAAACTTAAGGTACTTGTATAAACAGCCTAACGTCATTCGACATCGCAATCGTTATACTGTCTAATATCAGTCTAATGCGTTTTCCTAATGCGTACCTAATGTGAATGTAGTAGTAATTGGCCACCGTTAGTCTTTAGAGTTATGACATTAGAGTTTCTGATGACTATAGTCTTGCGTAAGTCTATAGAGACCCAACATGAGAGTTTTGATGACAATTGGCTAGCGTTCGTCTATAGAGTGTTGACATCAGAGTTTCTTACGACCGTTGTCTAGTGAAGTGCCATCGTGCATATGCATTAGATTGACATCAAATGTCGCATTGTAGACTAAGGCCCTATGCCATCAACAGAACATTTGCTGAAAAGCATAGCAATAAATCGCTTCATTATAATATGAAAGTGGGCACACATTAAAGGATTGTAAAGGAAATACCATCAGACCATTTCCACCAACGAATACATCATTGTTTATTACATGTCAGAATCTTTCGAAGCCGATAATTAATGCTGCAAGTATATAACGCCTGCATTTGATAACACGCCTTACATTGTCAAGCAAATCAGTTCCAATAGGACAATAAATGGAGCTAGTTCGTCCTTGTTTACAATTCTTCCGAAAGTGCTGTTTTATTATTACAAACAAACAAAGAAACACCAAATATTTTCAGGAATAGCTGCATTTGTTTTTAATTTTCTACTTTGCACAGATAAAAGGGTCTCTGGTAGCACTGTCGTAGTGGCACCGCTGCTGTATTTAAAACCTGCAAGAGAGAACATAAAAACTTAGAAGGCACTAAAGCATACATTTTAGCGCAGCACATGAATAGACATTGCAATTGATTAGTTATGCCTTTTCTAAATATTGTTATATATTTGTCACTTATATAAATAATTCATCCGGATTCTATGTCGAACCACATAGCCTTGACTTCATGCTTCGTTGAAAAAAACGAAAAAAAAACTAACCACTATACATCAGTTCAAAGGGCTGCCGATTGATCAGTAATTGCAGAGAAGCCAGCTATCACAAACAAAGGAATCAGCTAAGTCAGCTTCTATAAGGCAATATTGCAGAATAACCTCCTTTCACGATTCCAATGGCACCTAATGTATGACTACGGCATGCAGCAGTAGGTCTATTCCACGACTTTGTTTTACACAAAACTTCCACGTTAAAATCCCTCGTCTTTAACTGAGAACAATTGAGGGCTTATGCTCAGAGTTGCAAAGTCATATGCGTGTGCAGGGTTTTCCTACACTTGGGTGGCAGGTAGGTTCACTACGGCACTCCCCTTTACTTAGTTAAGTAAGCTTCCAATTTTAAAGCCCCGTCTTAGGTAACAAGTTGGGAGAGAGGAGGGCTGCTCCCCACTCCTATGCGCACGCCTATTTGCAAGGTGAAATTGAGCAACAAGCAGGCACATGAAATGTAGAGCTATGTCTACGTAATACAGCTACACAACTCTAGTGAAAACAATTAAAAAGTATGCTTTTTGTGACCTACAGCATATTACACAGATATGCATGTTGTTACATGATACAGGTCGTCTCTACACATTTTCTACAAACAACAGATTGGAGGAAGCAAGCAAAACATTTTTGTACCCTTGATTACTTTTTCATATTATTCAATCGCTGAAAATACATTATTTATGTACCTTGAAGACGGGACCAATGTTTTATGAAAAAGGAAATATTTTTACCTAGCTCCATGCTTAGAGTGCACAATTGCCCATGTTCACTAGCCAGTATTGCAAATTATGAAATTGACCGCTGGTCATTAACAAGCACAAGAATCCACACTGAGGTATGTTGGTACTTGCTGAACGTCTTGATAGGACAAGGATAGGAACTCTTTTTAAAGAAACCTTTCAACAGCAGGAAAAACATGCACAATCAAAAAGGCGGCAACAGGAACTAGCACTACTTTGTGTCGTCACCCTTTTCTCTGTTGATATTTTGCCGTACCTTAGAAAAGTTTCTAGGTGATGAATTACCAACCCGACCGAACACTTTCATTAATCAAGTATTTAAGGAAAGAGCAAATCACATTGCTTAACTCATGACTATTTTAGACCATGCAGATGCCAAAAATATCGCCTGAACCCACACGTCACAGAGATAATACACTTTAGTGTCTATGTACGAGCTCAGCGAGGAAATAAAATTTACACTCAGGAGTGAAAAGCATCATGAGCTAAGAGGCCGACACAGAAAGATTAATGGATGCAGCAGTCCTTGTATTTACTTGCACTCCTGTTTCCTCCCAAGTATGTACCAACATGCCCAGTATGGTCAACATATATGTACCGTATTGACGGATTCAAACAGGACATTCGTAGCGCATGGCCGCCGATGCATGTGGCGCCGCTCATGGGTGCTGGCGGAACCAGGATGTTGCACTGTCGTATAGAGTGAGAGAAAAACAGCTACGGAGAGGCCTACTCATTCCGGTCGCTAAGGAGTTGGCATTTAGTTCCCAAAGTGCACACTGCCAGCGTGGCACTGCAAGGCTCGTGCATTTTTGCATGCATGTAGCCCGAATCGATGGGGACGGTGCGAACGATTTATATTATGACGCAAGCAGACGCGCTCTAGATCGGCGCCCTTTGACGATGGGGCACGTAGGCTGTGCAAGTAAGTAATCGGATACCGCTAAGATGTCGCGCTTGAAATGCGCTCGTTGACATAATAAATAACTGCACAAAAGCATAAAAAGTTTTTCAAGCTTTTTGTCACGACGAAAAAGAAAAGCACCAGCCACGGGCCTGTTTCCATGCAGCATCAAAACAATGGCTTAGTACTTTGTTGTCTTGCCCCAAGCAATGAATAGTACGGCTATTCGGCGTGGCAAGCATTTGTAGAGCTGTCGAACACGGAAGAACGAGCAAGCTTCTCGCTGTTTTATTCAACAATTGGCCATAGTTTGCCCTAACGACACTAATACATGATATTATTTCCATTTTGCATGAAGGAAAGCATGCTACACATTTTCTTTTTTGTCGAGAGAGAAACCACGAAGTAAATTTTTCATGCTTTTGTGCAGATGTTTATCATGTATACAGATGAACACAAGGCGCAGTCTACTAACGGAATCCTGCGTCTTACTTGCACCGCATGCGTACTGCATTGCCCAAGCACGGAGAACGAGAGGGTCGTCTGCTGACATGGCAATAAAAGTGGTGCGCAGCGGCGAGCCAGTTTGGTCGACATGTGAATTTGCGTGAGTCTTGCAGCGCTGCCCTGGCATTGTACAGGTGGTGAGCTACAGGCCACAATTTGGCAATCGAAAGGAGTAGTCCTGCTCCTTAGGTCTTCCCCCTATCGCCTTATACCACAACGCAACACATTGCTTCTATGCGCACCCACAAGCGACGGCACATGTACCACCGGCGACACACTCCGAATGTCCTGTTTCAATCCGTGAGCACTGTACTTCCAAAAGAGCATGAGTTCATTCAGCGATTCGACTTTGCAGTCCAACGAGGCTATTCAAGGCGCTATCACACAGATTACACTTCTCTGTATGATAGACCACCATGTCTTGTGAGCTGTGTTACATAAACACATTATTGGTATTTTTATAGATTGTAGTGGCAACATTATCCAAACAATCTGATGAAACATAAGTATGTGCTGCCTCCCAAGAAAAGCTGTCCCTAATTCAGGTGATCAAGCTCTTAGACATAAGGATTACCTGAGAAGGCATTGTTAGAAAGGAATGGGTACTTGCATGTTGCATGACGTTACTTAAAACAAGATTGCACTACAACTTATAAAGATACCACAAATCTGCTCATGCACGTGAAAATTTGAAAACGAGTTAAAACAACAACCCTAGTAACTTCCTTAAACACGAATTCGCCAAGTTTGTGGGGTAGAATGTGCACATAGCAAAAGTATGCTTATTTAAATTCGTTGAATTTTAAGCTTCAATGTTGTTTTCTCTCCCTTTAAAAAGCACAAATATGAATGACTTGTGAAAAAAGATCTCAAAGAAATATTTTATTTCCACTAAAAACATTTAGGGTAAAAGCAATCATAACGACAATAAGCGAAACATGATTATAAGTAAGATTTCATTGCACACCGTTTCATGGCAGTCCAAACAAAATAGATGTTGATGGACGAAACTTGAAAAGACCAACAAATCGTATAAGAGGGAATGTCGCTGCAGCCAACTTTCTAACTTGTGTGATATTTAGCACAATGTAACACGAGAAACTTGAGAGAGGACGTAGCACGTGCCCTAAATTTATAAAAATTGGTTAATTGCAACTGAAGCACTAAAAAAATACAGGGTGAGCATCACGCTGTAAATTTTTATGCTTTCGTTGCAATAACCCATTTTGTTTAAAAAGCACCGGTCTCATTCTTGTGTTATATTGAGCTAAATATTACCTAACGTTTAACAAACAATGCTGAATGTTTGCCCTTGTGCAACCTTTAACAAGAACTCTTGCCTTGCTCAAGACTGCAGTGACAAGGAACAGCTGTTCCCATTATCAAGACGCCTCCAAGTGTCACAACATTGGCTCCGACAACATTCCATGTTCAAGGATTACAGACCAAATGATGCCTGTTCCATGTCCAAGGAATACTGCACTGAAGTGCAGGACATAGGCTTCCCACACCTAAGCTAAAAGACAGTGTATGCTATACCTCAATAGGTGCTATGTGTCCGAACTATCACTCTGTGTTAACAAAAGGAATGCCTACCACTTAATAAGGCTTGTTTAGGCTTGCGGGAAGACCGATCCAATCGTGCACTGCAACCTGTCCTCTGTACCAGGACCATGAACAGCTGCCATTGCTGATACATACGTAAAAGATACCACAAAAGATTACTTTCACACACAACAAAAGTTATATCACACACAGATAGCGAGTACCAAACATGTCTTAGCAAACTGTATTCTGATACATTAAAGGGTAAATCCTTGAATAAAGGGATCATGGCACAATCAGAAGAGGCAATATTGGACAAGCCCCTTTTTGCTCACAACTGACAGAGTGCCACTGAATGTTTCACAATCACAAAACTACGTAATAACACTGCACAGAGGGTGCGCATGTGTAGGGTTGATCTAAATGATGGAAACAATATTTGCCAAGAGTGCATGGTTTATGCGCACATGGCGTGTGTAAGAGCAAGCCATACATATTGTATTACATCATAAATGTAGGCTAATCAGGAAACAAACTCTTGGTACTCTGAAGCAAATTCCCATGTATTTTGACTTTTGTTCACACAAGCTATCTGTAGGAGTTCTTTTTTACGTAAACCCTTCGCAAAATTATTAATATTCTGAAACTTTCTGTCAACATCTGGAAACATATGAATAAGATTTTTTGCTTCCAATTTACTGCCTCACAAAACAAAATAAATACTAAATCCTTGAATGCTACACATAGGTTTACATCCTCGTCACACAAGCAAGGAGGCGATATCGATACAACACTGATGTAAAAAAGAAAGCCTGAAAATACTACTTGAAGCCCCACACAAGCAAGCACAATTATAGCTTATGAGCACAGTGTAAGTTATTTGTGATGGAGCACCTGGTATGCTTCAAGGAGAAAACAAAGATTTATATAGCTAAGAAAAGTTCCCACAAATATTGCAACAATGGGTGTCATGTATTAGCTTAATTAACTAAACGGAATTCATATATTCTTCTACTAACACTCGATATTGACATATCTTCAATGCAGTGGTAGGAGTGTACTCTTAGTTTCAGCACATAGTGTGTACCCAGGCAGCACGCCGCCGTTGGACCAATCTTGGACCAACATCGGCTAACATCGGCACCGACGTCGGGCCGACGTCGGAAGTGCAACTTCTTCCAATGTCGGGCCGACGTTAAGGCCAATGATGGGCCAACGTTTTGCCGATGTTTTAGCCAGTATGCAACCAACATTGGGCTGACGAAGGCCATCGTATTGCCGACAAAGCTGCCAATGTTCGGCCAACATTGGGCCATATTTCAGCCAATCACATGCCATTTTTACGCCGATGTTTGCTGCACGACGAATATTGGCTACGGATGTACGACCGACATTGGACCAATCCAGGGCCACATTGCAGCCAATCAAATGCCGTTATTACACCGATGTTTCCTGCACGACGAATATTGGCTACTGATTGGCTTGCCATTATGTAACGATTATTAGTAGGGAATTTTTCTTACCGGAAGATTTAAACAATATGCCTCATGACCCGCTCTTGTAGCTTTGCAGCCCTGTATACTTGGGGCAACAGAAAATTGAATGCTGAGAACTGAAAGCAGTTACTCGATCTATTTCATCTTTTATACCTCATTCCCTTTGCTAACACTAGAAGTGTAGTTTATTTTTTTACCAATTTATCTTTTGCAATAGCGAGTGCTTTATTTGGTACTGGTATTTGGTACAGCAGATCGAAAAAAGTCGTTAGGAAGTAAATGTTGAAAGCGTATGTCCCCCACTTGCAATCCCCACATATTTCCCCCACATGGTAATCGAGAATATTCATAGTTTAGAACTTTTTTTTGTAACTAAAACATGGTGATGGTGCTTCCGAATCAGCATAAGCTAGCCGAACAGTGCACCACCGACAGTCTGCAGACTATTTATTCTTTGTTTTTTTTTATTTATTTGGTACAACAAAAAATGTATACATTGAAAAATATATATACACAACTAAAAAAGGCCCGCTCTACTGCAGGTCAGGTTGCGTTGGGGGCACAGTGACAGTGGTGCTGTCAAGGCCCTGGCTGCTGTGGCTGGGCAGGAAGCCAGCTGCCGTGAGCAGCCGATAATCTGCACTCTGAGAGTGGGGATCATCGGGCTGCTCCACAACAAATGCTTCTCTGAAGCGCCGCTTCCTGCCCCCACAGCGATCACCAGACCCTGGCAGCCACCTCTTTATAAAGTTGAGGGCCTCCGCCTGGTCGCACCCTGCTTTTTGGCAGATGACATCTGCATACAAGAACAGAAATACCATAGTACAGATGAAGCACTGCAGTACAGAGAATACACAAGGGTACACACACATAAAAAAATGAACAAGTCTAACCTGTCACTAATCTACAGAGCCTCAGGTTCACAAAGGCCCTTTTCCCTTTTCTGCCATGAAGGCTGTACAGCACTTGCACATCATGTGCCAATACAGCCTTCATGGCATTCACACCAATTTCTCAGAGGCCACGTCCCCCAATCTGCAGGAGGTGCTTGCGCTGTAAAAAAATGCAAGAAGCATAGATGGGGTAAACGCAACAGCACATCGAAATGTTTTCATGATAAAAATCTGCAAGAAGAGGACACTGAAAACAACAACTTGAATTTTTGGGCATCACAACATTTCATTGTTTTTTTACGCTAACTTCAACTCACTTGACCTAAAATGGTTTCCACATCGGCCCTCTCACACTCAGTGTGAGAACCTTTCAGAGTCCTTCTCTGATATGCAGTTTCGCTGTTATGAAATCAAATACAACACTGTTATAACCCTTAATAAATATTAAAGTGCTTATTTGGGCCGGTTGGTACATGGTCAACGAAGTGAAAAAACAGCGCGTAACACAGGACACAGGACAGAGAAGAGACGGACGACAGCGCCTCGTCCGTCTCTTCTCTGTCCTGTGTCCTGTGTTACGCGCTGTTTTTTCACTTCGTTAATAAATATTGATTCTAGCTATGAAATAGTATAATTACTTTGTACAGTGCTCAAATTCCAATACACGTTTCTTCGAGGTTACAATGTCTTTGCCTGAATGTTGACCAGGAGTAGCTTCTACAGGTGAAAAACGATAAAATATGTGGAATTCAAAAAGAAGCTTGGACATGTTTTTAATCAATGCATTGTAAGCAGAGCACAACAAGATAAATGAACATGATCAAGGCGTACTAAGAGGCAACCTTAGAGCGACCAAATCTTGGTCATAGATGAAACTGATAGAAAAATAAAGGTCGCACTAGATGGTCGCACCATTTGCTGTTTATATTTTTCTGTGATAGCCAACAAAGAGGCATGTCGCCATAGAAATCTCATCACAATAAACAAAGGTGCATTTTTCTTCACACTGCGAAGTTGGGTGCATGTTAGATTTTTAAAAAAGTAAGAAATCGGCTAACACAAGGCAGGGTGAACTGTAGCTCAAAGTAGAGAGAGCCGCAGCGGACACGAAATAGGGTGATAAATGAACAAAATTACTGAATGTCTGTTTTAAGCAGGCTATTGCTAGTCACTGCCCATCAAACACACGATGCCGCCTACATCGTCTGCTAGCTTAGGACAGTTCACTCGGACTTCACAGACTATAGTAAATACAGTCGAATCTCATTAATTCCAACACACTTAATTCGAACTGACGCTGTGGTCCTATCAAAGCTATACCGCGCTCCGAAAATGCTCTCAGCACCCCGCCCAATCCTGCGGTGGCACTTCAGACACCTCATCGCTGTGCTTGAAGATGAAAATGAAGAAAAGGAAAGAAAAGACTGCGGTGGAATGTTTGCCAATGCCAATCTGCGACATTCCTGTGCCCCGCTTCGGCTTTTTCCGTCCCTGCCACATAGAGACCCTTCTCCTCTTAACACTGCGCATGAAGAGAAAGAGGGAAAAAAAGCTGTCGCAGAGAGTTGGCTCTCTCATGCCGATCTGCAACGCGCCGGTGTCACGCTTCCCTGTTTTTCGTTCCTGCTATGTAGAGACTCTTCTCCTTTCAACACCGCGCTTGAAGAGAGAAAAAAAAAAGCTGCTGCGGAGTGTTTCTCTCTCGAATGCCGATCTGCTTTTCTCCAGGTGGAGACGCTCCTCCATTCTCATCATGTGCTGGCCACGCTCCGGCTGCAGCGCAGATGGTAACAGTGGAAACACAGTTGTCTTCGAAGAGTGTCAGCACTGGACATTGCCGTGCGCAACTTCTTTTTCCAGGAGAATACTGAAGCCGAAGTACAAATGCTCTGCAAACTGCACGCAAAACTTGTTGACTCGTTGCAAGGCCAACGTGTACAGACACGTATTGACTACTTTAATTAATGACGGATGTCCTGTAATTTGTGAATAAAACTTCTCCATGCACATGCATCACTACATGGTGAGCCCTCCGCTCGTTTACCGTATTTACTCTATTCTATCGCGCCCTCGATTGTAACGCGCGCCCGGTTTTAGACAAAAAACAAAAAAAACTAAGACATCGGTTGCAACGCGCTCCCTTTTTTCTCGTTGGCCCGCTTGATCACACCACTCGCGAAAACGACTCTTTTTGAGAGTGTCTTTCGTTTAAATATGAAGTACGGGGGAAGCTTATGCCTATCTGACGTGCAACAGAGCATTGCTGTCACTCTAGTTTTACCGTGGCCCGATGTCAGTACACAAACTTGCTTCGCCCCCTTCTCCTAGACGGTTGTGGTGCCAGGCATGTCGAAGTAAAGAGGCGTGTGATCGGCATTCCCGATTTGCCCAAGCAGGTAGCCGTTGTTGTGCCGCAAGTTTAGGAGGAACCTCTGAAGACTCTGAAGCTTTTCTTCGTACTCCTCCGGCAACTTCCGGCATATGCCCGTTCGCCTTCGGAGGGAAAAGCCTTTTCTCTCCATAAAGTTCGTTAGCCAGCACCTGCTCACTTTAAAATGGCTCTGCATTAGCCCTTTTTCTAAGGCTAACTGCATAGCCTGCACTTGGAGCAGTTCTGTCGTCACGGGCCGCTGTGCCGCTCACTGCTTAATCTCATACTCGCCGAGCAGCTCTTCAATTTGTGGAAACCGACCCTGCTGTGGTCCACTGAAGCCTTTGCGTGAATCTTTGCTGTCGACAATATTCTGCTTTTGTTTCCGCCAGTCCCGCACGCACTTTTCGGGAACTCCGAATGACCGCGATGCGGCCCGATTTCTGTCCGTTCCGGCACATGCGACGACTTTTCTTTTAGAAGCAGCATTGTAGTGCACTCGTCGAGTTTTTGAGTCGGCCCTACCATGCCGTCGATGCTAATGTACAACAAGATGACGAACTCCTCAGCACACGTATGAAGTGCCGCGCATGGGAAACACATAGGCAGAAATGACCGACGCGCCATGCCGACGCACGTAGGGGGCGGCCATTTTGTAAGTGGCGATGGCAATAGAATGACCATATTCATTTTTTTTTCGTACTCGATTCTAATGCACATGCGATTTATGAACTCTCTTAACCTGAAAAAAGGTGCGTGTTAGATTCAAGTAATTACGGTAACTTTCATTATTTTGAACTTCTTTTAATTTGAACAAATTTTCTGGCCTCTTTGAGTACGAATTCTTCATATTCGACTGTAGTACAGTGGCTCATGAGATAACCTGACAAGTTTGTTTCCCGAAACACAGAATCTTAAAGCAGTACTAAATTTCTGCATGTTACATAGGCATATTAAAAATCAAGAAATATACACCAAAGCCGCAGCCACAGCTTTACTCTGCACAGCTGCCTCTGCTGCCTCCACTTCTCCAATTGTACCAGCAGGCAGCCGGAAAGGTCAGAGGGGCGCTGTGCTGGCTGGGCGTGCTGAGGCACGGACAAGAGCCGTACCTTGTGCTTCAGCTGTCGCACCTCCTGCAGAACCTCTCTTTGTTGCTGCCGGATGCCAAGTTGGATCCGCAGGATCCGTAGCAATAGAGCTGAAACATACAAGAGTACATACCATATTTACTCACACAATTTGCATCCTCACATAATTTGCTCACCAGTATAATTAGCCAGCCTGCTTTACTACAAGAAACTTTTTGCTCGCACACTTTGCCCTCCCCAACCAGCCTGAGCCACCTTGCCAGCACACACACAGACACATTTGACTTCATGATGCTCTGGTCAGGCACATCTCTTGTCGAGCAGGCGAGTGCAGTCTTACACAAAATGGACTGAGTGCAAGGTCCCTTCTTCCATGAACTTTTATGCTTTCCCTAGAATATCGAACTTGAAAACTGAAACCTGTTTATGTGCAGTCCGAAATGCCGAAAGGTTTGCCTCCTATCTTCCCACCTCTTCCACGGCAAGAATGTATTCCCGAGACACAGCACAGATGTTGAACCCGTGCAAGGACCTGTCACATCAACTAGATGAGGCAGGTTTTCGCACTCATTTTTTTTTTCGGTTTTGCCATCTGGCCATTGCGTTTTTACCGTTCCTTGTGATAGGCTACAATAATTATATACGAGGCAGATTGCTGTTATAAAGCTTATCGAAGAAAACTGAAACCGTGCTACCGCTAAGCACATCAGCGTGGAGTTCTTCGACATGCAATATTCAGTATGGAAGCCAGCAGAAGAGTGCGTTGAATAAGACTTAGCATAGAAGCTTGGGTGTGTTGGTTAGATATCAGAGGGAACACAACGCAATAGAAGACTGGGACAAGGAATGGACACACACACACATGAAGGGCGACACACACAGCACTGTGTTGGCATCGCGCTTCCTTGTCTGCATCCTACTTTACGTTGGGTTCCCGACAATTATTGGAGAGTACTTATGTTCTCTGGTATAACCCTGTCGTGGGAACTGGTTTTTGTGAGCACTGTTCGGAAGAACTTCAAGAAAATGGGGGCATTTGAACAGGCTTAGCAAACAAATGACAATCCGCTTTGAGACAGCTGTGACAGCGCCTGCAACATATATTCCCAGTTGAGCTTTTAGGCCAGCGATTCCTACTGGCTTCGCACATGACCGGATTGACAAAAAAAGTACACATAATACGCGAGTATATACCGCATTTGACTCTGTAGCTTTGATGAACCAGGCAGATACACAAATTTATCCAAAACTCCATTGATTCTGTTGCAAAATTATTCAACAAACAAATTGCAATGTTATCCATGTTACTATACGATTGTGGCACTTTACCATTGCAGCTTTCCAGGAGGCACATATAGTGCAGCGTTAGTTCACCACTCGCAGTTAATTGTATGCAGTAGGTTGCTCACAGTAACTGACTGCATGCAATGGTGAACATCTTGCATGCTTGCACCGCTGTTTCAGCATGCTGGCTGCTTCCCATACGGCTATCAATTGATGTTCACAAAATTGGGAAGATGAAGAAAGACTACACAGTGCCCTCTGGCCACCCTATACTCCAAACCTCCAGCCAACAAACAAACAAAAGAAACAGAAGTATGCAAATGAATATTATTCCTAATGCAGCTGGAATGGAGTGTAGTTTTCACCAATTCTGTGTGTTAAGTCAATATGGAGTGAGTTAACTCTATAAAGTAGCTTTTCTCATAACAGTGTTCACTCTATTGTAACACAAGAAGTGACTTCATAGCATCTAGAAGGAAAAATAGAATCTTCAGTATTTGATAGAAATGTGAGGCTCTACCTTAAAACAACAATAATCTGGAAAAAGAACTCATTACATTCGAAAAAAAAAGTAGCACAGTTGATCCCCTTTACAAGAGACGCTGATGTAACAGACAAACGGGGATAAGAGGCACCAGTGTGCAGGCTGACATTTGGGCCATCATGCATCAGGCACTCCGTAGATGCGCCTGTGCAGCCGGGAGCCCTGCAGTCAAGCATGCTGAGCAAGACTGTTGACCACTGTACAATGACACATTGCCACAAAATTTCAAAACTTCATTTCACAGACTTCTGCAAAAGCTTCTTACACTCTTGCATAATTTTTGCACAAGCTTCTCTCATTCTTGCGTGATTTTCGTCAGAACATATAAGTGTTGGTTTTATATGTCCCCAAAAACTTGCACAATACAAATAGCATACATTAAAGTCTATCACTTATACGTGCATAGTGTAACAATGAAAGGAAAATCACGCATGGTTTGCTCCGAGCCTTCCCCGTGCGGTGCCTCCTTGAGCCTTGGAGAGCACTGTACAGCTAGAGCAAAGTAGCATCAATCCAGTGTTAATGGCAGGTTAACAAGACAACAAAACTAACCCCCATATTCATAAACACTCCCCGACTCGACTTTCACCCTTCACTTGACAGAGTTGAGCACTGTGCCGCTGCTCGTTTGAAAGCGGCGCTGCGCTACTCGAGAATCACAGCAGATTATTGCTGACATGCAGCAATTTTCTCTGCTTAGAGACGGCGCTCCCATCAGCCATCTCAAGTGAAGGTGAAGCGTTGAGTGGAGGGAAGTTCTAGAATACGGGGGTAAGATTGGTTGCAAGAACACTACAATAGACACACTTAATTTTTACACTTCATCTATATTGTACAGCTACACACATTCTGCATCCTTATAATGCAACATATACATACAGGCTTATAAAGTAAACACTGTAGGCTGCTCAAATAACACCTACACAAAAAAATTGCCCAAAAGTGGCCATGCGCAAAGTACTTTTATTTGAAACTCACAAAACTTTTGCGGTGATGGAGAATAAATAAGACAGGTTACGCTTGGAGGCACATGAGACCTTCGCAGCTTTCATAAAGTACAAAAAACAATATGGTATGTGTGTGTGTATGCATGCATGAAGCTTCAGTCTTTACATACGGTTTCTTGAAAGAATCGATTTTATGGCACCTGTGTCCTTCAGCGCAATTGAAAGCCTGCTGATCAGTGTGTGCAATTGTGGAATAGTTACATAGAAAATGGCGTGAAACACATAAATCAAATTTTTCTAGCTAGAAAATATGCAGCTGTGTATACACAACACATGCTGCAAACAGTGGGAGGTGACCACAAGAGTGATTTGAGTGTAAGCGGCAGTATTCCGCATTCATGCACCCCGCCATTTTCAACTGTTGCCCAAAAGCAGCACCACTTCAGCGTGCTACTTTTTTTTTTTACATCATAAACAGCACGGAATACAGCGAGGATGAAAACAACATATGCAATTAAATTTTGAGCACTATTTATGGTGCGCATGATTGATTGATTGATATGTGGGGTTTAACGTCCCAAAACCACTATATGATTATGATAGACGCCGTAGTGGAGGGCTCCGGAAATTTAGACCACCTGGGGTTCTTTAACGTGCACCTAAATCTGAGCACACGGGCCTACAACATTCCCGCCTCCATCGGAAATGCAGCCGCCGCAGCCGGGATTCGAACCCGCGCCCTGCGGGTCAGCAGCCGAGTACCTTAGCCACTAGACCACCGCGGCGAGGATGGTGCGCATGAAAAAAAAAATAGGCCTTTGTACAACGACGAATTCATAATTTGCCTTCACGGACCTTCTGTTAGGCTGCACCACATACAGATTTTTTGTGGCTTTCAAAAGAGATTTGAAAAAAAAATAATAACCGTGTTTACTCTCGTCATGAGCGCACTCACTAAGTCACCCTCATTTCAGTCGCGAAAATTTTGATTTTTTTTCTTCCACATATTAAACACACACCTTATGTTCATCCGCTGAAGTCCCACGGGCTTCCCCCCCCCCCCCTTGCCGCCTTCGCTCGCTGCCACGTGCCATTTTATTTTTGTTTCTATTTGTTCACGGAACGTCCCCTGTCTTTTTTAATTATCCCTTGTAACATATGTGGCATTATCTTCTTCCCGAGGTGCCACAGGTGCTCTGCTATGTAGATGCACCATTAAACTAGTATTTTTGATCAACTGTGCATTTCTGATGTTTACCTTGCAAGTACGTAAAACTGGCATGCTTCTTGATCTACGATACACATGTGGCTTGTCTCACTTTGAAGGAAAAGTTAGCATACAATGGTGTGAATGCTTAGAATTTGAAATATTGAGGCAGCAGCACACCGGAGATGATCATATGGTAAAGAAACAAGTGCTGCCTTATTACTGGCAAGTTGTCACTTATATGTACAAATAAATTTTGCGAGCTAAAAAAAGTACAAAAGCACAGCGAGGCTATGATGTGGTTCAACCTGTGGATTCGCTTCATTTATCACGCCATATGATGAAGCTTCCTTTGGTAAAACTGCTCAGATAATAAAAAAAGTTTGCTGTCCAATACAGCAACTATACAAAGTGTGCACGTGCATCTCGCAGAGCCTTTTCGTCACTTCCGAAATGCGCCACCAACATGCCCGGGCACCAACCGAATCTATCGCCTACAAATGCCATGTTGTCTCCTCGTGCTTGCACCCGTTTAGTTTTGCCTCACGATGCAAGTTTGAGAAATTATGAGCTGCTAGTGAGGCAAGTTGATTTAGTAGTCCACGCAGAGGGAGCAGAGCTTAGGGTGTTTCTTTGCTGAAAGTTATAAGCTGAAATTGAGAACGCACATTCCGATTTTCCTAAAAGTACCAGCGTATTTGGCTGGTGCAGATTAACAAAAGCTACTTGAAGAAACTTTGCAATATTTGCATCTTCAGGTGCAACTTCATTACGGGTAAGTGCCATAGCCAAGTATTTACCTGCAAAGAGATATAGCTTACCAAGATACTGTACATACAAACTTGTCCGCAGTTAAAATCATGATGGCGAGGAAGGCGGTTAAAATCGTGATGGCGATCGCGGAGATTTGGCATTGCATTGAAACAAACTATAAAGAATGGGAAACAATATTAGTTCACTTTGAAGTATAGCCGATCGGTTCAAGTTGGGCGTCAGAGTTTTTTTTTTAATTAGTCAATTAATTCTATACACGGTCTCTATCATGTTCAGTGACTCCACTGTACATTAGCGTACAACAAAAGCAAAATACAAAGTGAAAAGTGTGTTAAAGCATACGCGAAAAATAAAGTGATGACTGGCATTACCGCGGCACACACCACGCAAAGTCGCTATCTGCCTTGTATAATATTTTCCTCGACTATTTCCACAAATTGCAATCAAAGAGGCTCAAGCTCAACATCAGCACTGTTTAAAACACTTGGGGGGGGGGGGCATTGCTACTTTGGTGGCGTAGGCCGTGACAATATATTCATAATATTATATCTCTTGTAAACTTGCCTAGCTCTGCACGACTAGTTTTCGATGGGAGCAGCTGCGCTTCGCACATCCACTCTTAAAATTGCGGCTCGAGAGATTTTGAGCTTTCACTTGTTTTTGGGCCAGGCAATTTGTAGTGAAAGCAAGATAATAGGCCTTCATAGGTTGTGGCGGGCAGCCGGTGTACGCCGTGGCTGGTATGTGTGTCGCACATCTTGATTACCTGGTCTTGTATCGAGTGAACGAGCGAGGCCTTCCTAATCCAATGAGCTCGTTAAAGTAAGACAACAAAAAACCACAATGCTTCCACATCGTTCACAGCAACAGATGACGAGCCCCCAACAAACCGCACTGCAGCACGTGAGCTGCCGTAGGTACCCAGGGAGTTACCCGGGCATGGCGGGAGAGGGCGACAACGGCAGAAGTGACATCACAAAAACACTATGTATAAAGGGGACATTTAAAGACTTTTTTCCCATTTTTAAACTTCATGCACTGTTCTGTCACAATTTATAGCTCAGAATAGTTGTATTTTGAAAAGGGCACTAATTCATAAGCCCAATGGTTCAAGGATGGGTGCATTTAGGGGGCCCATTCTACGTTTTACCTATGCCCTTCAAGAACTTGCTTACAGGGCCAAAGTCCTGTTTCAGAAAGAACACGCTAGTGCGTGGCCAGCAGTCCGTCAAGCATTAGTGCTGGTGAGATTTGGAAATGCAGCGCATGAGCATCCTCATCTGCTACTTCTCTGCTCATGCTCTCGAGGCTTACTTGCGAGGCACGGTCCTTTGCACTTTTCATTTTCACACTGTAAATCAACTGATACCAACTCTGCCTTCCATTATTTAATAAACCAATATTTCATGGTCACGAGGACGAGCTTAAAATGTTTGCTACATCAGACCTGAACAGCATTTTGAGTCATCGAAACTTGCTAGTTGCAGCGAGCATTATGCGAAAAATATGATGTGCTTTACGGTGACAACTTGCAAAACACTGCAGCATCGATTAAAATCATGCATTTTTTGTGCTCACAGGAAATCCCTGAAGCAGGAGGCACTGGGCTAGATAAATTGCGCAGCTAAAATACGGATGCGCTTTCCAATGCTGTCATGCGTACAGGCGGAGAAATGGCAGACAAAACTGGGCGCACCCCGATTCTTTGCGCATGCGTCCCATTCACAAGCCTCGCTGCCAGTTAGCACCACATGGCTCACTGTCCATGAGCTCGCTTGTTTCCTGTAACAGTGGATCATACGGTACACCTATTTAAAAACGAGGATAGAATGTATATAACGCAGCGTCTGATGAAGCCATCACGATGTGTTGCTAATGAAATCTGGAACTCTAGTTAGTACCCTTATTGTTAACCAGCCGACCAACTAGCAAAAAGATTTGCGACTGAAATGATGGCATCTACACCTGCCCTTAAAGGGACACTGAACAAAGTTTTTGCCGCCGAGATTTTCAGCCAAAGCAAAAGATTGGGCCATGAAATTCATAGACAATAATAATTTCAAGCAGAAACTACGAAAACATACCGAATTTAATGAGCCTTTTACAAAATGCCGCGTCTAGCTCTTAGACACGGCGTTTTCTAAAAGGTCGCGACATTTATTTTTCAAGTTTTTTTTTGTTATTCAAGACAAATCTACGGTGAACTGTTCACAGAAAAGAAAATTGCCTCGGTAAGATTTCTTTGCGAGCAGCTTACTAATTTTAAGGCAGGCGCGTTGATTCGTGAACTGAAGGATGCGAGTGATCGATCTTGCCTGCTAGTGGCTAGGCGACAAAGGTTTTACCTCATGTCCTGGTGAAGCTAAATCACGCAAATGGAGCAGAAAATGTGCATTATCATTTATTTCACCTAAATATCACACGTATGTGACTTATTGCCGGTGACAAGTGATCAGGATGAAGTCGACAAGTTGCAAATCTGAACAAGCATTCACTCGAATGAAAAACCAACCTATACTCACGTGCACGGTGAAGTCGAACACGTCGTCCGTCAATGTTGTCTCTGATGCCCGAAGGAAAAGAGAAGAGGACAAGCGACGGGGTCGTCTCTTTCTATAAAGTCGGCGGAACTGCCAGAACAGCCAACAGAAAAGGCATCGGATTGACATTCCTCCATCTGGGCATCAGTCGCTCCACCCGGGCATGCAGCTGCTACTGGTTCTACTACTATCCTCTTCCCCGTGCCTCTTCCCGACATTGCAGTGTTGCTGCCATACTCGCGAACCTTTTTAAATTAAAGCACGCAATCATGTATTATCGTGCGCCATACTAAACTTAAAAACAGTGCGCCGGTACATGAGATCACGAAGCGCGGTCCACGCCATCACAAGAGCAATTAGAGAAATGAAACAAAGAAAACAAAAATGTATAAAATATTTTGTCTCAATACGATCCGCAATCCAGTTTCCTTCAGCGGCTTTTGGCTCTGTATGAACGGCCAAGCCAGTGCCAAGCCAAGCTTGCGTCCCTGATCAGCTGTTTGTTTCCATAGAGAATTCAACAGTGAACTGGCAATTTGTTTAGATGATATTGCTAAAGGGCTTGAAACTGAATATTTCTCTACATACTACTGCTGTACTTTTCCTTTCTGTTTCCTGATCACAGTGATGAGATTGAGAAGGTTACAATTTAGAAAACAGCAAGTACAGCTCAAGCATTGCTAGTATCGCTGTTTCGGTAATAAAATGTTACAAAGATTTTGCCCCGCGACCTGCTTGCCGTGTTCGAGCACCCAGTAGAAATTTACGGTGCCGCGGTTGAAAGAGTTGAATAAAATTGCAATATTACGAAAGAAAGGCTCTGAAGCAACATCGCATTTTATCAGGCCTACACCTCCCACACCTAGACGAGTAAAACTCGTCGATATTATCTTGCAAAGCTGTGTATAATATTTAAAACACATTCTTTAGCCCACGATGAATTGTTCTCTCGTGTGGCTTCTCCATTTGGTACTGTCATGTTAACTTACAAAGGCAACTTTCCATATTTAGTCTCTTTAGATGTTGCAAAAGCTTGACACGTGGTGTGTATGCCATACTGATAATTCTCCTCGTAACCTGGGTCCGCCTCTTTAAACAGCGTCGCATTTTATTGTTCGCAATTGTGTTTGTTTTATACTGTAAGCGAGCTGTGTGATTTCATCAATATTCACGAGTGTTCCCTGACTATACAAACACGTGCGTCTTATTTGGTGCGGTGCACGTTTGTATGTAGCAAAAAATGTCATTTCGTAAGCGTGTGTCTGCATACACTTGCATGCCCTGCAGTACGTGTACATAATTAATGCAGTAAGGACTGCAATGCATAGCCTTGCATGGGACATATATTCCATACACCCTCAGAGAAATGTTGTTTGTTATGAGCCTACTGTTTATCATTACATTTTTTTTTCGTTAAAGTTTCATCTCCATATAAAGCAGCTGTATACAGGCACGAGCTTCAGCAGCTTCCTCGTTGTTCCATTTTAAATAAAAACACCAAGCCTACCCGAATCAATTATCTGTTTGCTATCATTACTGTTATGTGTTCTACGATGTACACAAGGACAGTATTATACAAAAAATAGGGAGAGAATTGAATGCCCTGCCTGCATGGCTGCGCCGTTTCACAAGATCAGGCGCTGCACTGTGAAGCTTCCTACCGGCCTGCAGAAATTCAAGGGAGCGTACAATAGCGTGGTTCAAGAGGACTTGTGGGGAATACTAGACACACAGGGTGTAAAAGATGGAGTCACTAATCGTTTAAAGGAAATCTATAAAACTAACAAGGTAGTTAAAAAGTGGGAAAAACAGGTAATTAAGCCCACAGTGGTGAAACGTGGACTTAGGCAGGCGTGCCCACTGTCACCCTTCTTATTCATGATGTACCTACAAGGATTAGAGGCCAAATTAGAGGCAAGGGGACTTGGCTTCAGCCTCTCTTTAGTCAAACAAGGAAAACTCATTCATCAGGCACTACCAGCATTAATCTACGCAGATGATATAGTGCTAATGGCCGACAACAAGGAAGATTTGCAGAGGTTGATGGACATCTGCAGTAATGAGGGAGATAGATTAGATTTTAGATTCAGTTAAGAAAAATCAGTAGTCATGATTTTTAATGATAACAAAGGTAGTGAGCTTAGAATACAGGAAGTCACGCTAGAGATAACAGATAAATACAAATAACTGGGCGTATGGATAAGCAACGGGACCGAGTACCTGAGGGAACACGAAATATGCATGACGACTAAAGATAACAGGAATGCAGCAGTGATGAAAAATAGGGCACTGTGGAATTACAATTGGTATAATGTTGTGAGAGGAATATGGAAAGGGGTCATGGTTCCTGGGCTGACGTTCGGCAACGCGGTCTTGTGCATGAGGTCAGAAGTTCAAGCAAGATTAGAAATTAGGCAACGTGAATTATGTAGGCTTGCTTTAGGAGCTCATTGGAATACACCAAACCAGAGAGTACAAGGTGATATGGGATGAACATCATTTGATGGCAGGGAAGCTAGCAGCAAGATAAAATTTGAGAAGCGATTGAGAGAAATGGGGGAGGAGCGTTGGGCTATGAAGGTTTTCAGCTACTTGTACATGAAGAATGTCAATACAAAATGGAGGAAGCGAACCAGGAAATTGACTGGTAAATACTTGGAAAACAGCAGGTGGCCAAACCAGAAAGAACTATCGGTTAAAAAGGAACTGCAGGAAACGGAGACTGACATGTGGAGAATTGGCATGATTAAGAAGTCCGCACTAGAGATCTATCGAAATTTAAGCAGGAAATTGCCAAAGAAAGAATCTATGATAATACTCAGGGTAGTTCTTTACTGTTTGAGGCCAGGACGGGCGTATTGCGAACCAAGACATATCGGGCCAAATATGAAGAGGTAGACACAATATGCAGTGCGTGCGAAGAGAAAGAAAAAACTGCCGAACACTTGACAATGCTCTGTAAAGGGCTTCACCTTATAGTTCAAGATGATGGCGCAGAGTTTTTCAAAGCACTGGTGTTTAGGGACAGGGAGGGCAAAATAGGCTTTAAGCGGGTAGACTTAACTAGAAGGAGGTTATCTGATTTGTGGCTAAAGTCAAGGCACGATTGAAAATTAAACCCTTCACTTCAAAGTACCCGTCCAACTTTACTATTTAAAGGGGAAAAAATCTAGTGGTCAGTTCACTAAGCATTACGGCTAGGTGACGTTAGCCGCCGCCCGATCTAAAGGGTACGGCCACATCCATCCATCTATCCAGCCAAGAATATGCTCTCTGGCTTGTTGCTCCAGGCCTAGTCAGGTAGATTTTCTGGCCTCACCGTTGAATTGTTTGCTCGGGTTGTGGCTCGCAAACATTGCGGTTTTGGGCTTCGTATCATCTTGTTCCGTCATCATGTCCTCCAAGTGGAGGACATGTCGCAGTGTGAGGAGGGAGTACGACAAGGTGCTGATAGAATGAGCTATCAGTCTTACCAGGCAGGCGGTTGAGAGCGCACCGAGGCAGCTGACGCACACCAGCACTATCCGCTTCCTGTATAATACAGGCTAGGGAATTATAGAAACACAGAGCAGAAATCAACTCTTGTGCCTCTCTCATGCACTCACAAGGCGGAACCTGCTTCGAACACTGAGGACCGAGCTAAGCAACACCATGCGTGACGATAAATCATGGTCTCCTATTGCAATAATGATTAAGGCACGCATGCAACTTAAACCATTGTCACGCAAGATGAATTCACAACACCATCGAAGTGAACCCAAGGTACGTGCTGATTATTATCTACGGTACTAACGCTAAATTCATGCAGACGTTTAGTTGGCGCTGCAGTAGGCCTAGTTGAAGGAATGGCCACAGCTACTGCTGTGATGGAGAACGGGCTCATTAACATCTTCATGTAGATTAAAACGGCTTACCCCGAAATGGCTGGGAGTGTCACGCTATCCTTAGAAGTGGCACATGCAGTTGCATATTTAACGATTACAGAAATGGCGTACCGATTTCCAAAGCACTTATCAATACTTCCGTCAAGGCGTAGCACCAAACACTTTATCGCACATTTCGGGAAACATTCCTTTTTCTCCCAATCTGGTGGCTAGGCATGACTACGCCCAAGAATAAGCATGTTATTATGTATGTCGGAGGTATTTTCATCTGATCCCTGAAAAATTATTTCCCTAAACCCATGGAAAAAAAAGAAAATGGAATTCGCACCTGTCATCACATTGCACCCCATCACAGGAATGGGATCAGATTGGCCTGGCGCTCAATACTCCCTTACGCTTAATCAGAGCTCGGTCTGGCACCAGCTCCAGACAAAACCATTTATAATCTCCTGTCTGGCACATCTGTTTTACTCTGCTCTCTCTCAACCAGAGTGCACCATGTACCTGTGGTTCACCCCTGGTAGATCTTTTTCACTGTTTGTGAATTGCACACAAAGCCCTTACTGCTAGATCCCATTCCCAATTCTTCACTATTCTCACGGGAGGCCACTATTTGGGCAGCTTACATCACGACATGTGCGTGTCATGATGTCAGTGCCGTCTTTTTCAGAGTCGGTGCCGTCTTTTCTTTCTCTTTTGCTCCTTCCCTATCCTGTGTTTCTGGTGTTGCGCTGCAAACAAGTGAAGATGTTAAAGAACACCAGATGTTCAAAATTTGCTTCTCATTAATATATCGTGGTTTTGGGAATTAAAACCCCAGATATATTGAAATAAGATGCATGAAAAGGGAAGGATGATATTGGAAACTGGCAAAAAAGGGATGACAGACTTCTTAAGCTATGCTGCCATTGAGATTTTCAGCTGTTCACGCAATTCTCACACGTGGCTTTGATGCAGCTATGCACATATCACACAAGCATGCTGACTGTACAGTTAGTATAACTGCAACCTTCATGTACCCAGCCTTCATGTACCCTCTATGACATTTCAGAACATCTGAGTCAGTGTTAGCGTCAAGTTATGTTCTTCATGCTGGGGAACCAGTGTTATGAGTTACCATTTCTACAGAATGAATCCCTGTCTACCTGGAACAAGCTGCAAGATATATAACTAAACGTTCCTTTTCAGGGCCAGTCAATCTCTGTCCGGCTTGGATGCACCAACTGATTCCCTTTATCATCAACCCTCAAAAACTAGCAAATGTTTGTACATGTGCAAGCAGTGTCATTCAATATCTTAGGAAATGCTTGTGAAGCAATTTCAAGGAGAATCGTTTTTCTGATCTCATAGTGAGGCATTAGGAACACCTTAGTCACACCAAGTGCCATTATTCAATGAGAGGAACAAGAGAAATATTTCACTGGGAACTATGAAGTGAACAAAAAAACAAATGTTTTCAGATACTGCGAGATCATTTCATAAAAAAGCTCAGAAGTTGCTATGTGTGGCCACATTTAATCTGTGCAAGCATCGTGTGGTTACAAAATTCTGTACCAAACATAGGTTCAGCTTTCTGGAATAGACCGCGCTGCACAAGCTAGCTCAGTGCATGCACTTCTGTACCCTGCCAGAGAATATTTTTACCACCAGTATGTTGTAACGTGAAGTGAAATGGTGATTGCATACTAGGGCGCGTCCTGCAGGACCCCAATAAAGTTGTTTCACTTGATCGGTTGGTGTGCTGTAAGCAGAGCATTTCCGAGAAAAATCGTATAGTTTGGAGGAGAACTTAAGCAAGAAAAGGTGTAGATAAAACACTGGATTCACTGGCATTATCCTCACCAAGTATAACATTGTTTTTCTGGTGAAGCTTTGTGTCTGAACAGCGAGCAGGATAAGCTGGTAAAAACATGCAAAATGGGAAGTCTAGCACAGCAATCTGTGCAGTACTGCTCATTTCATGGAGCATTAATTTCACAGACTTTGCTCATTGTTAGCGTTAAGCCTATATTATGTCCACTGCAGGGTGGAAGCCCAATCAATGTTCCCTGTCCTGTATGAGCCAATTTCATATTATGGCTGATAATTTCTCGATCTCATTGGAACTAATCACCTGCCACCCTCTGCTACATTTTATGTGTCCTAATATAAATTATTTGACATTACTGACCTGTCATCCATCTTTTTTTCTCATTCCTAACTAATGCATTCATTTTTGATAAACTCTGCTTTCTTCCCATGTCTTAATATTATGCTAGCCTTTTTTCATTTTTGTGAAACATTATCTTTGCTCAGAAGCTAGAAGTTATCAGAAAGAACATAACGACATTCTACCTCCTGAGCATATGGCATCATCAATACAAAAATGTAATAAAAGTGAGAAAACATCCTATCTATATAAGAGGCCCTAAAATACTGCAGGAGGCAACAAATAAACTGGTATTTGTATAAAGGCAGTGACAAAAACTTTGACTACTGTCACTTATTCTGATTCTTGGGACATCTTTTTTAGTACATCATAACACATAATTACACATTTACACAATTTACACAGAGCAATAGCCACCACGTGCATTGAGGCCACCCTTCAGAAGTCATGTGAGCACAAGGATGAGGTAAGCCTTAAAAACCAGATTAAAAGACTAAAGGATGCTGGATATCCCAACAGCACCATCACACCCGTGTGCTAAACGCTCCTGCAGAAAGTCAAGTTAAACAAAACAGGACCAAAATAAAAACAGAATGACCAAAGATCTTTGCATGCTATACCGTACGTACATAAGGTGTTTCACAATATAAAGAGAATAGCAAGCCGATATAATTTTATCTTGTTATTTGCCATCCCTTGCAAGTTTTCAAAAGTGTGTGTACTAAAAAGCAACAGGAATAGCCATTATTTCACCCTTCATCACGAGAATAGGTATACTGAATGCCAATATAATGTTGTGTATGAGATACTATTGACACGTGGAAACGTAAACATAAGACAAACTGGGCAATGCCCCAATGTTTGAGCAAGACAGCATGCTTAAAATGTTAAGAATGGCTATGGTAGTCGCATGGCCATACACTGTAAAGAATGTAAGTGCAGTTCTATGTTTCATAAAACACTGTTTTTGAAAAAAGCAAGAACAAGAAATGAAAGAGAGACTGTGAAAGCATTTTCTTGTCAGGAAGGCCATGGATCAGTGCATCAGTATACCTTCACTCATCCATTCGGAGAGAGAGTATTCTTTTCTCAGTTAAGATTATATTATCATGGTCTCACATGTGTCGTTGTGCATGAGCACTGTTCTTGTACTCTGTAAAAAAGTGGGCGTAGTACCTTCAATAAAATTTAGTTGGCAGTCAGCGCTCTTTCCTGTCCTTTTTGTCTCTTCCTGAACTTCTCTCACTGTTACTAGAACACAACCACGATGAACCAACTTGCCCAGATTAAGCTATTGTTGACGAAAAGTCAGAGCATGAAAATACTTCAGGGGCTCAGAACCTCCTCACTGCCCGTCTAGTTACGGACCTGGTCTATGTGTTCCGAGAGTGAAGCACTAGTGGAGCTATTTAACTACCTAACAGTGAGGAGGGTTTGTGTATACTCGAGCTTGTTTCATGACATGGTGAGAGGTGGCAGGTTGTTGAAATAATATGCTGTGTGGGAGGTCAAGATTTTGATTGACAACGCTGAGTATGAGCCAGTGACATTAGGCGTTCAAGACTTTTTGCGATATTCACTCTAGCATAGGACCTTGGTTGGTGGTTGACGTGTGCATTTGATCACATTGTAGTCTTCCATCATAATTTTTTTGCCACTTGGCGTCGACGCTCTTGAGTTGTACCAAAGTAATTAAGCATCCAGGTACAAGTATCTTCTGTCAGTGTTTCAATGAAGAGCTGAATATGAGTAATAGCTTCCATCGATACTTCTGGCATTGGTGTATGCACATTTCTTTTGAAGTTCTCTTGTAAAAAAGGCATTAAAGGTATGTTTTTGTGACTTTTTAGTGTTGGCCAGAACTGCTGGTGTGTCCGAACGGCTCTTCGATTGGTTGTGGTGTTGTCTTGTTCAGGGCCACAGAGCTTTCAGTCTTTTTTTATATTTGCCAACACAGGAATACTCTTTGCATGCTTCTTCAGTACTTTGTATTATTCCTAAAGCATTGACTTCCAGATTTTGATTGTGGTGCTTTAATCTAGTGTTCAACTTCACGCTAGCTTCATTTGCACGCAAAGCAAGAACTCAGGAGTATGGTAACTTTTGCTATGGGTTTTCCCTTCTTCAGTCTACTGTATTTTTGCCTGTTTTGTCTAAGCGCTGACAGCCTCGTGCGACAGCTTGTTTTTTTTTTTGTGCAGTTATTGTGTGCCAATGACTTATTTGCCTCCTCAGCTAAAGACTTTTTGTATTATAAGAGAAAGCTATGTCTGTATTGCTTTTGTCATTTGCTGATGGTGTATATTCAGTATCTTTTCTCAGTGTATATACACTATACTTGAATGGAAGAGCAGCGTGACTACCTTCAGCTGTTAGCAGGCTTTTAGCTGCTGTAATACTGATTGATGCTCCTTTCTCGGGCGTTCTATTTTGGATGGTTGGCATGTCATTGCTTCTTTTAAACTTTAAAACTGCAGGTGCACCTTTTTCTGGTTACACCTGGTATATTTTTCCAGTGGTTATATATATATATATATATATATATATATATATATATATATATATATATATATATATATATATATATAATATATATTGCTAACTTGAGAAACAAGGCCTCTTTACGTTAGGTGCACATCAGGTGGGAAGAGTACTTCTATTACTTGCCAAGATTGTGGTCCCTTATGGTGGGAATCATAATGCACTGTTGATGTGTCAAATTCACATAGCATAATTCCAAGGCACTCGATCGTCAATATCCAAGGAAGAAAATTATGTTCTTTTGCGTGATTTCAGCAACTCATAGTAATTTGTATGTAAATGAATACTTCATCATTCTTGGCTGTCATGTTTTATGGAAGCACATGTGCTTCGTTAATAACAAACAAACACGCACGCTCACGCCACTGCAGTGGCGTGAGCGTGCGTGTTTTTTTTTGTTATTAACGATTTGCCCTATGCATTCACGTTTCTTCTTTTTTTGTGTGTCGTACTGCTCGTATCACGCAGCCTACCGTTTTGGGCACATGTAAAAAAAGTACATAAAAAAGAAGCGTTCCACGCCGAAATTCGCGTTCGCAACGAGCTGGGCACCGACAGGGTGCCTTACGACGCCCACACACTCCGCAACACCTTACCAACCGTTCGCTGCGATGTTGTTGGGAATTCGTCTGGTCGTTGCATGAATATAGCGCGCGCGTGCATGCGCACGCGCGTCTGTGTGTTATATCACGGCAACTGCATATGTTGTATGATTCAGTCACCATAACGCAACTGACGACCCCCGCTCTTCCCACACGTCAAGCAGCAGCAAGTGCCGTTAACGGTACTGTGCTGTGAACGCAAAACAGATTCGAATAGGTCGCGTAGATAGCTAGCCCGACACATGATACGGTAATGTTTGCGTCAGATATTCGACGTCTACACGCACGCGTAAGTCAGCGATATCCGCAGCAGCTTCGTCATACGTACGGATAGCACCGCATCGGACGTCATGTCTGACAGAAACTTGATCGGTAATTTTTTCGCACTTAAAAAGTCTACCTTGCACAACTTCAACCAGCGATTATGCATTTCAACGAGCTGTGCATGGTTTAATGATTGATTGATTGATATGTGGGCTTTAACGTCCCAAAACCACCATATGATTATGAGAGACGCCGTAGTGGAGGGCTCCGGAAATTTCGACCACCTGGGGTTCTTTAACGTGCACCCAAATCTGAGCACACGGGCCTACAACATTTCCGCCTCCATTGGAAATGCAGCCGCCGCAGCCGGGATTTGAACCCGCGACCTGCGGGTCAGCAGCCGAGTACCTTAGCCACTAGACCGCCGCGGCGGGGCATGGTTTAATGACGAAAAGATAGTTCTAATATTGTGCCCGGCACATATATTACTCTCTCTCTAACTTGAAAAATCGGCGCGTGAATTGGGGCCAGAACAGCGCCAAAAAGCAGCGCACGCAGAAATTGGCTCATATTCTAATATTATGACATCGTGATGTTGACTTTTCAGCTGACGCCGGCAATAACGTTCAAACGGCAGGCCAATCTTATTGGATGGCTCCGCCCATATTGGCTGCTACTTGTACAACCTGCCCCGATGTGTCCGTTCTAATAGGCCGGCACAGCCTATATGGGCGGAAAGTTCTGAAAGCTGGCCCAATATAACCAATCTAATAGACTGGCACAGCCATCATTGGCGGAATGTTGTTAATGCTGGTCCAACATAGCCGTTCTATTCGGCTGGCAGAACCAATATTGGGGGTACGTTGTCAACGCTGGTCCAACGTCGCCGTTCTATTTGGCTGGCATAGCCAATCTTGGCGGTACGTTGTGAAAACTGGGCCGTTCGTGGGCCAGGCAATGCCGATCTATCCCCAATATTGGGCCAACCTTCTGTGCTGCCTGGGTATTGCTAAAATACGTATTCTTCAAGTTAGCTCTCTTAAAATATTATGAGGCAGCTAGGGTGAAATTTTAACCACAGAGAAATCACATGAATTTTTGGCACAAGGATTCGGAGCACAGCCACGAAAACATCCTTCGTGTGTGCTTGACAGGGCTGTGCATTTTTCTGTCTACGTTCCCACTTGTGTGATTGTTTTGCGCGTAAAAACGCACAAACTATCGAGTTGGGTGAACGTGAACTGCTCTCGCGACACCAGTGTGCCTAAAAGCAGACACTTTTACAGGGCGACAAGGATTTAAACGATAATTTCGTGCAGTAAACAGCTAAGGAATAACAGCACGACAATAGTCTTGCATAACCGAAGGATAGACCACGTAGCGGAACGCGAATCTTTAAAACATGCAATCAACGCACACAGCGACTGTTTCTTACGGTGATATAAAATAAGCCACCTCAAAACATACCTGCCTATCGGGACTCTGGTTCCTCATCCTCGCTGTGCCAACAAGCCGCCCGGGCCCCTGCTTCCTGCATACCATTTGTCACACGATGAATTAACCCAGTTACGTAGTTCAGCGACTTAACTTACCGAAGTTTTGACATTGGCTGAGCACTCTTCAGTCGCCCGTCAAAAAGCTCACGCTCTCGCATAACATCAGTCACTTGTTCTCACAGCAGGGGTCGTGGATTGTCCTCGGAAGTACACTCGACATTGAATCACGCGAACAACACGAGTAATCGATAAATGGAGGAAGAAATCACTTTTCAGAGCGAACACAAGGCGCGCGCCCGATGTGGCTGTTTAGAGTGGAAACGTACGGCGAGTCATCGTCCGCCACTCGACCAAAGCAGCAGAACTTCCCGGCACGCAGAAACTATCCCGTAGGCGAATTTCAAAGAAGGATAAGTATACAATGCCCGCAATATCCATGAACACGGCAATTATGTAACCGCGGACTTCCAGCACATGTTCTTGCGTGAAGCTGGTGGTACAACGAAGCTTGTTGCAACTGCTGATTTACAGGCTTAACTAAAATAAGTGTGCAGGTGGCAGCACTAACGTATCACTATACAAATATTTTACAATAACAATCAAGTGTATTCATAACTTTTCAAGCCAAATGAAGCTTTCTCAATTATTAGTTTGCAATATATGTAGTTATGCAGTTGAATGTATTTTGTTTTCCATAACAAGAAAGCTTTCTCAATTTATGTCAAAAACGATGGTCATCTCTGAGTCTCTGCCACACAAGGCAAATAAGTACAGATCTCAGAGGCAATGCTTTTGCAGCTGCGGCTTTGTTCGTGTGCAGAAAAGAATGAGTGGCTTGCATTCCTGCTCAACAGAGAAGAAAGGTATATGACCGGGTGTCCGTTCCTTTACATCTTTACGCAGTGGCGTAGCCAGGGGCTGTCACACCGAGTCCGTAACCCCTTTCTGCCCTCCCCCCTCACCACGCATTTCGGGCAATTTTTTTTTTTGGCGTGACATACATAGAGAAAAATGACCGTTTGCCTGCTCCACCCCCCTCCTCAAGATCAATGAGGGATTCCTTTCCTTACCCTCCCTTGGTTTTTTTACCATAGTACGCCGCTGTCTCTGCGTGACAGCTAGCGTTGTGACAGCAAAACAGTGACGGGGTGAGTGGCATGAATGCCCATTAAAACTTCTCTCTCCCTCTCCATCACGCCTTCGCTCTCCACACCTACCGGTGGCAGGGAGGGGGGAGGAGGGGCACGTATTTGGCAACTGCCGCTCCCAGCCGTATTTCTGTTGTAAAAGTGTGACTGCTATTTAAATACGCTTTCAAATGCTCACTACAACAATACGATGAGTTTATCTCCTGTGTTGCCCTCAGTGTCCACTGAGCCCCGCCACGGTGGTCTAGTGCCTAAGGTACTCGGCTGCTAACCCGCAAGTCACGGGATTGAATCCCGGCTGCGGACGCTTTATTTTCAATGGAAGCGGAAACGTTGTAGGCCTGTGTGCTGAGATTTGGTTGAAGAACCCCAGGTGGTCGAACTTTCCGGAGCCCTCCACTACGGCGTCTCTCATAATCATAACGTGGTTTCGGGACGCTGAACCCCACAAATCAATCAATCATTGGTGTCCAATGATCGGGTAATGTAACCATCCCCCTCCATGCAAATGAAAAATTGGCACGTCTATGCAACTGTTTGGGGTAACACTTCAGCGTAACTGATCGACGCTATTCTTGTTAGTTTTAAATACATATTCAAAATGTATGCGCCCAAGGTGGTGGAAAGCACCCCTAATTACCCCAGCAAGGTTTGCCTCCACATCGCGCTTCTGGCACGAATATCTCATCGTCATTAATAATATTATATTAATAATAATTAAATATTAATAATATTAATATTATAATAATAATTGTTGTTCTTGTTTTAGATGTGCCTGTACAACCTTATAATTGTTTCTGGGCGCGCTACATAAATAAGTAAATAATAAATCATTGATTAATAATGAAATCACAACTTAGATGCGTCATTAAATGTAAAATTTGACCGTTGGCAACGTCTCGCATACTGCAATTTTGACAACAATAGATGCATGCAAAAAATAATCATCACGAGATGACGTGTCATTATAGCGTCACATGATAAAGTCGTATTACATCACAACCAATCCTGGCTAGCTGGCTGGCTGGCTGATTGGCTACGCAAAACGGCGTCTTTAACTGGGGAAGCAATGCATAACCATATTAGTGGCAGAAAGATTTCGAAGGCCGGCAGGATGAACACATCGACTTATTGGAAAAAAGAAAGAGATGGTTATCGCCTTCGAGTTGCCTTACGTGAATGCATAAGAGACCTTGGATTATATAATAATAATAATAATAATAATAATAATAATAATAATAATAATAATAATAATAATAATAATAATAATAATAATAATAATAATAATAATAATAATAATAATAATAATAATAATAATAATAATAATAATAACTTAATATTATTACTATTATTATTATTATTATTATTATTATTATTATTATTATTATTATTATTATTATTATTATTATTATTATTATTATTATTATTATTATTTTTATTATTGTGTAGCTCATTTTCACATTATCTTCATGTCAATGTTATATTTACTAAAACATGATCAAAAATCTATGGGAATACTAACTGTTTAGTGTTTTAGATTTTTGAAAGACAACATGTGCGTGAATGTCGAGATCAGCAAGTAATTGAATTAAACTTAGGTGCACATTAAGAAATCACAGATCGTTGAAATTTCTAGAGCACTCCACTACGGCGTTCTTCATAATCATATAGTGGTTTTGGGATCTAGCATTCCCGCGATTATTACATTTAGTAGTAAGAAATAGAGTTTTTGTTGGCTATAAGAGAATAAATCAATTTTTTTTCATTGTGATGTGTTTTGACATTAGTACACGCACTGGAAAATCTGCGTACTTTGATCATCAGAAATCCTGGTGCATGTTGTCATCTGAGTCTCCATTGCACACCTGATGCTAAGAGACATAAGGCTTTGCAGGTCTAATGTCAATCTAATGACGCATTAGGTGTGCAATAGCTGCACATTAGACTCTCAAAATTCATTTTTATAAGGGTAGCCTCAAAAGGTGCAAGAAACGTAGGTAATGGTTCATGAGATTCTTTGGTGAAAACAGAATAAAACGCCGTGTTAAACATGTTAGCAGTGTCTTTATCTGACAACATTTCACCCTGTTCGTTGGGTAAAGATATAGTGCGGGATTACTGTGGGTTGATGGTTTGACAAAATTTCTTAGCGTTTTCACTGATCACCTTAGCCAGGTCATAGGGAAAAGAGGTGTACTGGCTTTGCTGGATAGCAGTAAAATACGTAGTTCAGCTTCGTAGTACTTTTCTCATAAATCATGCTGTGGGTTTTGTTTATCTTGGCGAAAAGTCGCTTTTTCTTGTTTTCAATTTCTTAAAGGTTTTTTGTGAACCATGGTTAATGCCAGTTAGCGTTGATTGATATTGTTGGAAAGTACTTATCTGTTAAATATGCTATTTTTTCTTTGAAAAAAAACCAGTTTTCATGAATGTCACGCTCTTGAATTGTTGCTTCGTATTCCTCGTAAAATTGTTCAAATTCATTTTTGTTCGCTAAGTAATTCCCTTTATGATAGAGACAAATGATTTTCTTGTGTGACTGACGCACGGGCCGGGGTAGAGCGAAAATTGCATGAATTACTTTGTGGTCACTTATTTTTTTAAGGCAGGTGATGGAAGATAGTGTTTTAGGGCTTGAAAACAATACTAGATCAAGGATGTTAGCACTATCCAGCGTGACACGGGTTCGCTCGGTTACCATTTGAGGGAGGATGAAGTTTAAGCAAACGTTTAAGAATTCTTTAGATTCCAGACTTACAGTACTTAGTGGAGGGTTCGACCAAACAATGTTGGGGTAATTACAATCTCCGAAGAGTAGAAGAGCGCGTTCGGGTACTTTATATCTAGCTGGCTATAGATGTTGTTTGATTTCGTAGAAAAATCTGAAGAACAGTTTGGGGGGCGATAGCACACACCAACGAGAGCAAGTTGTGGCTTGGAACGAAATAGGATCCATAAAATTTCCAGATGGGAACGTATATCAATGGTGCGAAATAAAAGTTCTTTTTTAATGGCCATGAAGACGCCACCACCTGTGCTTCCCTGCCGATCTTTGCGGATTAGTTAAAAATTTGGCATGTCTTCCAGTACTTCAGCATCGGGAACATCGGCATTGAGCTACGTTTCTTTTAATATGAGCAGGTTACTCCCAGACGATGAAACAAGGTTTGATGTAGCGTCTCGTTTGTAAAGAATGCTTCATATGTTAGTGTAAATAACTGAAAAAGGCGCATGCGCACGAGAAGGACGAGTAGCGGGGAGGGGCGTTTTAGTACGGCGCGACAGCTATATTAGTTCCTCGACACTTTGAGATGACTCGTTAAAGACATATTGCTTCGAGTTGACGTGCAGAGGTTTATAACGTAGCGAGTAAGAAACGAGTTTGTTTTTTTTTTTGCAAAAGCAGCGAGTTGCTTTTGCGCGTTTCGCTCTTGCCGGGAGAAGTCTTCGCTAATGCCGAAAGGAGTGCCCTTTAATTTACGGTCGTTGGATAGTATCGCTTCCTTGGTTTTATAAAGACTGAATTTTACAATAATTGGTCGGTGTCGACCTTGAGTGTGTCTACCCAGTCGATGTGCTCGCTCAATTATTTGAGTGTATAATTTGAAGTTGAGGTGTTCAGTACAGCGGCGAATAATTATTTCTTCAGAGTGCACGAATGATTCTTTAGGGTCAGTATCAGGAACGCTGTGGAACAACAAGTTGTTATGCCTTGAATGGTTTTTAGCCTCGTCAAGGCGGTTTTCTAATCTTACAATTAGACTAGCCGAAACAACTTTGTCCGATTGTATAGATTTCAGCTGCTCCCGCATGGGTTCAATACGATGGCAGCTCGTCTCAACACTAGTCATACTTGTGCTTAGGTCAGAAATGGCAGCACTGTTCGCAATGAGTTGAGTTTTGATGTCCTGTATTTATGTTAGTAACTTGGACTCTCAAGCAGACAGTTTTTTCCGCTCGATGAGAATGCTTGCCGTTTATGGTCCTGGGTTAGTTTCCATATCTCCCGCAAGCAATAATTTATTGCGGAGAACAGCAATACAATCGCAACAGATACACATCAAACACAGCGGGCTCAGCAGCCGTACCAACATGTAGTTACTGGTTTTTTTAGTATAATTGATACGACGAACCAACCTGCATGGCAAAGCGGAGCGGATTAGTGGGCGCTAATGTGGCACAGCCACCAAGCTCACAGGGCGGCGTAGATTCATGCGGCTGCTTTATAGGCGACACTGTGAAGGTTGTCGTCGGCGATGGTGCCAGCCAAAGTAGATTGATGACCGGCGGGTGTGGGTGTGATTGTGGGAAGACTGTTGATATGTTGCCTCCTGGCAGCTCCCACATGAATGGATGGATGAATATGGCTGTACCCTTTAGGTCGGGTGGTGGCTAGCGCCACCAAGCCGTAATACTTAATGAACCAAAAACTATATTTAGTTTTTTTTCCTTAAAAAGTGAGTTTGAGGATTCGTACTTTGCAGTGAAGAGTTTAATTTTCACTCGTGCCTTGACTTTAGCCACCAATCAGATAACCTCCTTCTAGTTGAGTCTACTCGCTTAAAGTCTATTTTGCCCTCCCGGTCCCTAAACCCCAGTGCTTTGAAAAACTCTGCGCCATCATCCTGAACTATAGGGTAAAGCCCTTTACAGAACATTATAGAGTGTTCGGCAGTTTTTTCTTCCTCTCCACACGCACTGCATACTGTGTCTACCCCTTCGTATTTGGCCCGATATGTCTTGGTTTGCAGTACTCCCGTCCTGGCCTCAAACAGTAGAGAACTACCCCGAGTATTATCATAGATCCTTTCCTTGGCAATTTCCTGCTTAAAAGTTCGATAGATCTCTAGTGCGGACTTCTTAATCATGCCCATTCTCCACATGTCAGTCTCCGTTTCCTTCACTTTCTTCTTAACCGATAGTTCTTTTTGGTTTGGCCACCTGCTGTTTTCCAAGTATTTACCAGTCAACTTCCTGGTTCGCTTCCTCCATTTCGTATCGACATTCTTCATGTACAAGTAGCTGAAAATCTTCCTAGCCCAACGCTCCTCCCCCATTTCTCTCAATCGCTTCTGAAATTTTATCTTGCCGCTAGCTTCCCTGCCCTCAAATGATGTCCATCCCATATCACCTTGTACTCCCTGACTTTGTGTAAATCCCGTGAGCTCCTAAAGCAAGCCTACCTATTCCACGTTACTTAATTTCTAATCTTGCTTGAACTTCAGATCTCACGCACAAGACCGCATTGCCGAACGTCAGCCCAGGAACCATGACCCCTTTCCATATTCCTCTCACAACATCATACCTATTGTAATTCCACAGTGTCCTATTTTTCATCACTGCTGCATTCCTGTTACCTTTAGTCGTCACATATATTTCGTATTCCCTCAGGTACTCGGTTGTATTGCTTATCCATAAGCCCAGATATTTGTATGTATCTGTTATCTCTAGCGTGACCTCCTGTATTCTAAGCTCACTACCTTCGTTGTCATTGAAAATCATGACTGGTGATTTTTTCCTACTGAATCTAAAATCTAACCTATCTCCCTCAATACAGCAGATGTCCATCGATCTCTGCAAATCTTCCTTGTTGTTGGCCATTAGCACTATATCATCTACGTACATTAATGCTGGTGGTGCCTGATCAATAAGTTTTCCTTGTTTGAATAAAGAGAGGTTGAAGCCCAGTCCACTTCCCTCTAATTTTGCCACTAATCCTTGTAAGTACATCATGAATAATAACGGTGACTAAGCCCCCTTTTTACCTCTGCAGGCTTGCATACCTGTTTTCCCACTTTATAACTACCTTGTTATTTTTATAAATACCCTTTAAAAGATTAGTGACTACATGTTCCACGCCTAGTGTGTCCATTATTCCCCACAATTCCTCTTGAACCACGCTATCGTACGCTCCCTTGATATCCAAAAATTCTAGCCACTGGGGCCTGTGTTCCTTTTCTGCTATTTCGATGCACTGCGTCAGTGAGAACAGATTGTCTTCCAAACTCCTGTGTTTCGGAAACCCATTCTGCAGTTTTCCGGCACCCTCTCATCCTCTATCCATGCCTGCAGTCTTTCCTTTATAGTCTGCATCGCCAGCCTGTAGACCACTGATGTCACTGTTATAGAACGGTAGTTGTTTATGTCAGCTTTGTCCCCCTTTCTTTTATAGATCATACTCATCCTGCTAAGTTTCCATCCATCGGGAACTTCACCATCGATTATTATTTTGCTCACTGCCTCTCTCAAAGCCTGCTTAGACTTCGGACCTAATGTCTATATCAGCCTAATTGGAATGCCGTCTGAGCCTGTTGATGTATCTAGGAACCCTTTTCTCAGCCCTTTCCCACTGTAGTTGTGAAAATGGAGCCATTGCACCTCTTGATTCGTCCTTGTCTATTGTGGTGCATAAAGTACATCTTTGTTGAATTTTTTTCTTTCACGCTAGTTCTTATAAATTCAATAGCTTCGTCCCCTTCTAGCCTAGCACCTTGGGCTGTAGCTATAAAACTCTGCTTTAGGCTCGTCTCATTTCTTAGGGAGTTTAGATGGTTCCAAAATTTCGCAACTGCCTTTCTATCTTTTTTATGTACTTCTGCCAGCCACTGAGTTCCCTTTCTTCTAATGTTTTCATTGATCAGAAGAGATGCGTCCCTTCTACAGCTTAGAAAGTTTTCCCATTTTCTTTCAACATCATCTGTCGGTTCACCCCGCTGCTTAGCATGTCTGTGTTCCCTAAAGGCTTCCTGACATTTTGCTATGGCTGTCCTAACTTCCTCATCCCACCAACTTTATGGTTTGTGTCTTCTTTTCCGGGGTGACTTGTTACGTGTCTTAGCAAGCTCTAGCTCAAAAAGTTTAATTAGATTCACGTATGTCCACACTGTCTTATTATCCTCCTTGGTTATTATCTCAATTTGTTTAGTGGCTATTTCAATTTGTCTTTCTGGATAAAAATTTTCCTGTAGTTCCTCATCTTGTCTCTTCCCACTTTCACTGCTCTTACAAAACTAACCTTGATACGTTTGTGATCACTACCCAGACTTCTGGAGCCACCTTCAACTATGTGCATTCCCCTGAGCTTATCATACATCCTATGTGATATCAGTGCATAATCTATCGTCGACTGCAGCCTTCCTACCTCCCATGTTATTTGCCCTTCACACTTCTCGGTACTGTTACAAATGATCAAATCAAGCCTTTCACACATATCCGTGATCATTTTGCCTGTCAGGTCAGTATACCCATCAATATCTTCTATGTGCGCATTTATGTCTCCTAGTATAATTATCTCGCACTATCTTACTAACTCCTGAACGTCCTTTGATATACACTCTATCGTTGCCTGGTTTTTCTCTCTGGCCTTTGCTCCCGTCCACAAGTACACGAAACCAAGGAGTGTCATTTGACTTGCCACTTTCCCTTTTATCCATATATGTTCCTTGCACTCCTGCTTGACCATTTACCAGTCTGTACTTTTATGAATGAAAGCCCCAATACGACCCCCCTTTCTGCTGCCGTCTGTTCTATTACAGTATTCCCACGCGTAGTCCGGATTGTTCGGAGGTTGTTCCATGTCCCTGGGATGTGTTTCTACAAAACCGTATACCATCGGCCTTTCTTCATTTAGCTGTTTTTCTATCTCTTCCCACTTCAGCCTGTTGCTACCACCCTGCATGTTTATATACCCTTTGTATGAAATGGCTCGGCGCTCGTGGCTACATCTATTTATGCCCCGGACTCTACCAATCTTACATATTGGTGCCACTTTGGAATCGTATCTGTCAATACCACCTGTCGAAGAGCCTCCCTGGTTGTTTTCCTCGTTACTAGCAATCCTGCCCCCCGAAGGGCTCGCTTGCCCCCCAAAAAAGCTTCTGCGCGTCCTGCAAGTCGCCAACCCACCTCATGACCTAGGCGCCCATCAAAGTAAATTCTGTCTCGTTGAAAACCACCCCACCTATGCACCTCTTTGTTTATTTTGCACCACCTCAAAGCCTTTCTCTCGACTCATCCGCCATATCTCTTGGTTTTCATTGACAACCGCTCTTTGCAGGTTGCTATCACGCACCGGTACCTCCGGTATCGTGCATATCACTACCTGTCCTTTAGGAGAAGAGGCGCGCATGTCTTCGACGCCTTTCGCCAGTGTGGCTGCTAGTCCTCCCTGTATCTTCATTTAGGAGATCGTTTAAACCGCCTGAATTTATCACGAGGTTTCGTCTATCAGCTGTAGTTTTGAGTTTTGCCCTCGCTTGCCTCATGACTTCTTGAATCTTGCGTCCTGGGAACGCCCCTACTGCAACCCTCTTGTCACCTCTTACCCCCTCTTTGATGGCTTCTGTGCATCGATTTAAATTCGGGTCCCCGGCGATTATCACATGCTGTGACTTTTCAGGTGGACGTCCTGCACCTGGGGGCTACTTGCAGCTGTGACGCCGGCTGCATTGTCCCCTCCGAGCCCCACCACTACCTCGCTGAAGCTGGGCCTTGCGACAGTTGAACCGGCTAAACCTGTTTTTTCGAAACTTGCTTGCTCTTCCTTCTCCACCGTTCTGTTTTCCGGTTTCCTAATGTTCTCTTCGTAGGCCGCTTCTTTATTCAGCTTCGCTAGTGCTTCCTCGGCGTACTTCAGTCTTTCTCCCATTGCCCTCGTTTTCTCTTGCTCTTTCGCCAGCGCAGTCTCGAGCTCGGCGATTCTCATCAGCAGTTCACTCTGGGCAACCATCATTTTCTCCATTTTTTCCTTGACCTCGCATTGCCTACACTTCGCGTCAGCCTCTTCTCCATCCGCTTCTATGCTTTGGTCAACTTTCAAGCCCTCTCCACATCCTGAACACTTTACAGTTTTTTTAACCATGTCTTTCTGACACCAATTGTCCCTATACTCGATAATTATTAAACTCGAGCCCTGCACTACGAAAAAAAAGAAAAGTCTAAGCTCTACTACAAAAATTTGCGGGTTCAATGTACGCGCAACCCCCCCCCCCCCGCGGGGTGGCAAAAAAACAACAAAAAAATTTCAAACACACACACACCCGCACTAACTAATATGTACCTGGTATAAAATAAGTGCTACGAAGAATTCAACCGCTGCCTTATAATTATGAAGACAAGCTCAAAACAAGCAAAAACACTTACCTGCGCAGTCGATCCGGAACGCTAAAAAAAACACGTCCATCCAACGTGACAGCCCGAACTGAAACACGTCCTACAGATACGTGGCACGAGCACCACCTGCGCAAAATTTTGGTGGATGAGACGGTACGGCGCATGCTGAAGCATCATCCAGGTCAGGAACAAGCACTAGCAAGAGGGCAGCTCGGATGGAAGCCTGCGTGGCGAAGCGGAGTGGATTAGTGGGTGCTAATGTTGCACAGCCACCAAGCCCACCATGATTCAGGCCCATCATGGTCTAATGAATGTACAGTTGCGCTCAATATGAGTTGCAACACACTGGCTATGATTAAAGTGACCTCAAGCCTGAACGATCACATCGGAAAACGTTGAATTCTTTCAAAACGTAACTCGGACTAAGACAGTTTGAATTCACCGCTGTTTTGCTACACTGGCGCTGCTTTGGAGTGCTGGCCCCACTTTGAGCACAGACAGCGTGTTGCAACTCATTCTGAACACGACTGTACATGGTGTCAACTTATAACCCTATTGCAAAAAACAGCGTTCCCACCGTGATGTCAGTACAATTTTCGGCACTGGTACACGCTGGAGACACTGGTACACGTTTGTATTCACTGGCACTTCGCTGGGCTCACTAGGAAAAGGCTGTGTAGCACTGGTAGGGGTGCTGGCTCAACCGCTGTGATGCTGGTGCGCACTGCGAAGTGCTGGAAGCGCTGGAGTTTCCAATGGGAAGCGCTGGTGAATACTGGAGCACGCACTGTTTCTACCAGCGCACCGTGCACACTACTGTGGCGTGTGCCATGGTATGCTTCGGTTTTGTTGAAGATAAAACGCTTGATTTGACGGAATGGAGAGATGCTACCCTAACAAATACCGAGCATACTTAACTTTTGCGGCGCACGTACGTGTCGCAGCAATTATAATGCACCTTTTTCGCATATGCGCCCGCTTATACCCACCATTTTCGCATCAGCCTTGTATTGCTGTAACGATTCCAAGTTGCAGTGTTCGTAAGCCTGGAGCTGCATGCCACTTCAAAAAGAAACAGGGAATTGTTTTTGCCGACCAGTTCACGAAGCGTACTTGAGCTCTCTCGATCACTTCGCAAGGTTTCCCAGTAGGGGAAAAAAAGATGTTGTTCAATTCCACCACACCGCATAAATGAATGTCTGGCCATGCTAATTCTTCTACTTACTTCATGTAGCAGTTAGAAATGTTTCGAAGCTCAAATGCAGAATCTTCGCGTACACACAATTTTAAAGTGTGAGAGTAACTGTAAACTATAATTTAGACGTCCATGAACCTAAATCAACTATCTTCACTTCAGCCAATGTGCGAAAAAGGAGCGCAGACAATCGATGCGTCGCGCTTTCAGCTACGCAGGCTGTCACCAAAAGCTGCCGGCCGCACTTAGCCGGTACTTCTTTGACTAATATCTCAGAACACGCAATTTCAGTTGGCAATTTGGTACTCCTTCGTGAACTGACTCCTTGGCGTACGCTTTCAGTGGATCCCAGTAGTATTTGCACGGACACTTTTTTTAATTGTTGGTATTACTATAACTGCATACTAGTACACTGGCACGTCTGGTACTGGCAGTTGCAGTACACTGGCACGCCCACTGTATACTGCCAGTGGAGGCCAGATAAACAGCTGTTACTCGGTATCGCCATTTTGTAAATACATTTCTGGCAATGATTCATCTTCTACATACTTCACGTATTGTTTAGGTAACAATTTAATATGTTGCAAAGCTGAAAGGCAGAAAGTTCAAGCATCGCAACTCAGCTGCTTCGAGAGCGGCCTTACCTAGTGCCCCGTCCCAGCAAGGCCATTCTTGCCGGCCGCGTCAGCGTACATGCTGCCAGCGCTTTTTACTTTAGCTAGGCACAACTCTAAAGTGTAAGAGTGAGAGTAGAGTACTGCTTAGATATACCTGAGCCTAAATCAACAATTTTTCTGCGTGTGTTGTGCCCACAGAAGGAGCGGCGATGATCGATGTGTGATGCTTTCAGCAACGCAGGCTGTCACCGAAAGCTCCTTTCTGAACGCAGGAGCCGGTACTTCACTGACTCGTATGTAAGAACACGCAGTTTTGAGTTGGTAATTTGGTACGCTTTAGTGAACTAGCACACTAGCATACTTTTTCAGTGGATTGCATCAGTAATTTCTTAGGCGGTTTCTTAGTTGTAGGTATCGATATAACTGCAAATATGTAATCTTGCACGCCGAATGTGTACGTCTAACTCGTCGCTTGTGCGAAAAAAAACTTAATATTCACTCGTGTGCGCAGATATCTACCAAAAAAGACATTTTAAATTATCTGTACATGTTGACCAGTAGCAAGTGCGAGAACCGACTATAAATGGAAAAAAAAAAACTTTCGGCAGCAACAGCCAACAATCTGTGGCTGCTCCTAAGGTCAATTTGAGATTTTGATTTGAGTCAATTTGAGTCTCGTGAACCGCGCTCAAAGTCGACTCCACTTCTGTCTCCTAGAACAAGCGCAATCGGGTCGAAGGATAAAGAAGCCGCCAACAGCGACACAGCTGATGACTGGCCAGAACTCCCTCGACTACACGCAACTAGAGAGCGGGCTCAGCCTTCAGCAGTGAAGCACTCCTCGTCCGAAATCTCTAAACCAACAGAGGAGGATAAAGAAATAGTCGCCATGATCAGCTCACTCTTAAGTACCATTCTTGTGTTCGTGAGAGGGCGCAAACAAAAATAGCACGAAGCGCATTGCAGCTGCGGGATACCATCAGCCCGGTTCTAACAAGCTTTCAGAAGTCGATTGTTTAAGAAGATTAACAGCAGAACCAAGACTTATAAATATAAACAGCCATCGTTTGCAGATGATATTCAAAACGCTTTCATATTTCATTGGAATGTGAGAGGCCTGAGGTCCTGGGTATCGTATTTCTGGCAGTTGGTGCTTAAAAACCGCTTCCCGATAATGGTAATCTCTGAGCTGAACTGATCGACTATAGGAATATTAGGATACGAGTCTTTCGCTTCAACCATGAATGGCAGTAGCAGCAAAGCTATTGATTACATTCGCAAGAACCTTACTTATTTCGCCCATGCTATACCGCCAGATGACGACAACCCGTACGTATGCAGTACTCTGAAAAAGAAGTGGTTGTCTATTACACTCACTGGCGTATATATATCCCCCGCAAGTCCATTTGATTGTAAGATGCTAACAGACAATATGGCAGCTATTCCAGGCTGCTGCATTGTAACAGGTGATTTCGATGCACATCATCCGATATGGGGAAGCTTTAGGACAAGCTCGAAGGGGTGCTCATTAATATTGTTTGTGTCAGACCACAAGCTGTGCCTTCTGAGTGATGGTAGCCCGACAAACCTGTGAGGAACAACGTACAGCAGCTGCCTCGACCTGAAACTTGTGTCGTGTTGCCTAAGTTGAAAAGTGCGTTGGCTTACAGCTATCAAAACTCATGGTAGCGACCACATTCCGACATATGTCAGCATTGCTGGACAAAAGACTTCGTCCTCGCCGCTCAATCGGTATATAGACTGGACACTTTATGAAGATGAAGTGATGGACGCGTGCAGAAATGATTCCTCGTGTGGGTTAGAAGTAATTGCAGATGCAATGAATAATTGTACGCGCCGCTTTGCACGCTCACAGAAGTGCACTGAGCTTGACATCGAATTAGAAAGGCTTTGGGCGTTACGTAGACGTGCAGAGAGAAGATACGTGCGTACCAAGTCAATTATTGATCTCAGAGTAGCAAGGCGTATGCAGAAAAAAATACAACGCCACATAGACAAGCTGCAGGATCAAAGATCAAACAGCTTTTGTAAGTCATTAGACCCACGCAAGCCATTGTCGCATGTATTGAGAACCCTACAGGGTCTTCGCTCAAGCGCCATGCAACGTCATACCTAAGAGGTTCTCGCACTTCGTCTCAACCGCCGTGAAATTGACGTTGCCGAAGATTTTTGCTCGAACATCACCAGCGGGACAGTCCTATTCTCCGATGTGCCTTTATGCAATATCCCCGGTCCAAGAGGTATACGTATGAATGCTTCATTTTCTGTGGAAGAGCTTGAAGCTGCACTGATACTGTGTAGGCATTTTATTCACCAGGGCCCGAAGGAACAACGTATACGGCTCTGCGTCATTTAGGCCAAGCAGCTAGACGGCAACTGCTAAATTTATTTAATCGGTCTTGAGAAGATGGCATCGTACCTCAAGAATGGAAATGGAGCCGTCTTGTGCCACTTCTAAAAGCAGAGAAATTTCCTCTGGTGCTGACAACATACCGGCCTGTAGCTCTCGCCAGCTGCGTTGGCAAACTCATAGAGCGCATGATTCTCACGTGCCTGGAATGGTGCCTTGAACTGAACAACATTTACCCCGACTCCATGGCGGGATTTCGACGAGGCCGTTCATAGATTGACAATGTCAACAATTTGGTGTCATCATTAGAACAGCAAAAATTTAGGAAACGACGAGCACTTGCGCTTTTGTTGATGTGAAAGGTGCATATTACAATGTTTCTCATCAAGCTATACTAGACACACTGCTGTTAATTGAATTGGGAAGGCGAATGTTTCGATGGATCTGAAGCTACCTGACACAAAGATCCTTTTTTGTATATACTGAAGATGGCCCGACCTCAGACCACTACGCGTGCCGTGGTATCCCGCAAGGTAGTGTTTTAAGCCCAGCTATTTTCAATTTGCCTTGCTAGGCCTTGCGGGAGCTGTTCCTCAAACAGTCAGTGTTTTATTATACGCTGATGACATCTGTGACTGGGCATCTGCATTTACACGCCTACAAGTTCAAGCAAAGATACAGAGGGCAGCCTAGCAAGCATCTGACTATCTTCGCATGCAAGGCGTAACAATCTCAGCAGAAAAATGTGCACTGGTGACCTTCACGCGCAAGGAGATGACAAGTTACCCGATGAGCATTAATGGCCAGCCCATGTTTTACAAGCGTAGCCATCGTTTTCTAGGTGTCAATGTTGACCGCGACCTCTCCTGGAGCCCTCACGTGACTAGATTGAAAGCGTAACTGGTATCTATTTCCCACGTCCTGAAAGTCATCGCTGGGAAAAGATGGGGTCCGTCATTGAGTTCCATGCTAGAGCTTTACCAAGCAATTCTTATTGGTGTACTCTGCTACAGGTCTCCTATGCTTACTAAAACTTGCAAGAAAAACATTCGAGCACTTTAGAGCATGCAAGCACAGGCACTACGTGTTTGTCTCCGCCTACCACGAACTACCTAGACCACGGGAACAGTTATATTGGCTTGGGATCATCCGGTTACAACTTACGTCAAAACTGACGTGCTGACAGCACATATTCGGCACATATCACGGATGGTATCGAGCCATTTGACATTTCTGCCAGAACAATGACCGCAGGCGTTCTCTGAGGTCGTCAGCTCCCAGCGTGCTTTGCTACCATCCGGTTTTACACCCTTGGCGCGTTCACCAGTGAGGCGATGGCGTAGTGCTTAGAGCATCCACCTCGCATGCGAGAGAGCCGTGGTTTAAATCCCGGTGGCGCGCAGTTCCCAACCGCAAAAAAAAATCCGCGTGTTGATGGAACTGTATTAAGAGGCCTTGGGTGCGGCCTCATCGGTAACCACCGCCGGGAACGCACACCCTCACCAGAGAAGGATTGGCCACCCTGGTGCAGTATCTGGCCAGTACCTCCCACATGCATACGTCAAATAACTCACGGCCCTCAGTGCTCAGCAGCTGCGAAGCAACTGACTATGGCGGCGGTCAGATCTGCAACGCAGCAGAGGGTGCTAAGAATCTCTGTACTACAGGCCGCCATTGGAACCTGAACTTGGCAAGGTTTAACGCTAGAACCTTATCTAGTGAGGGAAGTCTAGCTGTACTATTTGAGGACCTAGAGGGGGGTGTTAAATGGGTTATAATAGGGCTCAGTGAGGTTAGGAGGACAGATGAGGCCTATACCGTGCTACAGAATGGGCACGTCCTTTGCTATCGGGGCTTGGCAGACAGAAGAGAACTGGGAGTGGGGTTTCTAATTCACAGAAACATAGCTAGCAACATAGAGGAATACTATAGCAATAATGAAAGTGTGGTAGGTATTGTAATTAAACTGAATAAAAGATACAAGATTTAGGTAGTACAGGCTTACGCGCCTACATCCAGCCATGATGACGCTTCAGTTGAAAGCTTCTATGAAGACGAGGAATCGGCAATGAGTAATGTAAAAACACAGTATACTATAGTGATGGGCGACTTTAATGCAAAGATAGGGAAAAAGCAGGCTGGAGACCAGGCAGTAGGAGATTATGGCATCGGCCCTAGAAACGCCAGAGGAGAGCTACTAGTAGAATTCGCAGAATGCAATAATTTGCGGATTTTGAATACCTTCTACCGAAAACGAGAACGCCGCAAGTGGACATGAAGGAGCCCTAATGGCGAAAATAAGAACGAAATAGACTTTATAACGACTGCACACCCAGGAATCGTGCAGGATGTGGAAGTGGTTGGCAAGGTACGATGCAGTGACCATAGAATGGTACGGTCTCAAATTCGCCTAGACTTGGAGAAAGAACAACAGAAACTGATACGCAAGAAGCCAATCAATGAGCTATCACTGAGAGGGAATGTACAGGAATTCAGAGTGTCACTGCAGAACCGGTACTCGGTTTTTAGTGAGGAAACCAACCTTAGCGTAGATACAATGAATGATAATCTGACGAGTATCATTACGGAGTGTGCAGCGGAAGTTGGAGGCAGGGAGGTTAGACAGGACACTGGCAAGCTTTTCCAGGAAACGAAGAACCTAATTAAGAAGCGTCAAATCATGAAAGTGTCAAGTACAACAGACAAAATAGAACTGGCAGAGCTTTCGAAGTTGATTAATTGACGTAAAGTATGCGATGTAAGAAGGTATAACATGGAGAGAATTGAACACGCTCTGAAAAACGGAGGAAGCGTCAAAGCAGTGAAGAGGAAAATTTGGATAGGCAAAGGCCGGATGTATGCACTAAGGGACAAAGACGGCAAAATAACTACCAATATGGATAGGATGGTCCAAATAGCGGAGGAGTTTTACAGAGATCTGTACAGTAGCCGAGACAACCACGACCTTAATACTATAAGAACTAGCAGTAACCCAGATGACACCCCACCAGTAATGATAGAAGAAGTCAGAAAAGCTTTGGAGAGCATGCAAAGAGGCAAAGCTGCTGGTGAGGATCAGGTAAGATCAAATCTGCTGAAAGATGGAGGACAGACTGTGTTAGAAAAACTAGCCACCCTGTTTACGAGGTGTCTCCTGACGGGAAGGGTACCAGAGTCTTGGAAGAACGCTAAAATCATCTTAATACATAAGAAAGGAGATGACAAGGACTTGAAGATTTACAGGCCGATCAGCTTGCTCTCTGTAGAATACAAGCTAACTACAAAGGTAATTGCTAACAGAGTGAAGAAAACATTAGAATTCAATCAACCAAAGGAACAAGCAGGGTTTTGAACAGGCTACTCAACAATTGACCACATTCACACTATCAATCAGGTAATAGAGAAATGCTCAGAATATAACCAACCACTATACATAGCCCTCATAGATTACGAGAAAGCTTTTGATTCAGTAGAAATACCAGCCGTAATGCAGACACTGCGGAATCACGGCGTAGATGAAGTATATATAAGCATTCTGGAAGAAATCTACAAGGGATCAACTGCTACCATAGTGCTTCATAAAGAAAGCAACAGAATACCAATCAAGAAGGGTGTAAGGCAGGGGGACACAATCTCCCCAATGCTATTTACCGCGTGCCTACAGGAGGTTTTCAGAAGCCTAGAATGGGAACAGTTAGGGATAAGAGTTAATGGAGAATACCTTAGTAACCTGCGCTTCGCCGATGACATTGCATTGCTGAGTAACTCAGAGGACGAATTGCAACTCATGATTACGGAGTTAGACAAGGAGAGCAGAAAGGTGGGTCTTAACATTAACCTGCAGAAAACGAAAGTAATGTACAACAACCCCGGAAAGGAGCAGCGCTTCGAGATAGGTAATAGTGCACTTGAAGTTGTAAAAGACTATGTCTACTTAGGGCAGGTAATAACCGCAGAGCCTAACCACGAGATTGAAGTAACTAGAAGAATAAGAATGGGGTGTAGCACAGTCGGCAATCACTCTCAAATTATGACAGGTAGATTGCCACTATCCCTCAAGAGGTAGGTATATAACAGCTGTATCTTGCCGGTACTTGGCTACGGAGCAGAAGCCTGGAGACTTACAAAAAGCGCTCAGCTTAAATTGAGGACGACGCAGCGAGCAATGGAAAGAAAAATGGTAGGTGTAACCTTAAGAGACAAGAAGAGAGCAGAGTGAATTAGGGGACAAACGGGGGTTAAGGATATTATAGTTGAAATAAAGAAGAGGAAATGGACATGGGCCGGGCATGTAGCGCGTAGACAGGATAACCGCTGGTCATTAAGGGTAACTAACTGCATTCCCAGAGAAGGGAAGCGGGTTAGGGGGAGACAGAAGGTTAGGTGGGCAGATGAGATTAAGAAGTTTGCGGGTATAAATTGGCAGCAGCAAGCACAGGACAGGGTTAACTGGCGGAACATGGGAGCGGCCTTTGTCCGGCAGTGGACGTAGTCAGGCTGATGATGATGATGGTGATGATGATGCGTTCACTGTCCGCCTTGTGGAGCCTACGGAAACCCGATGTGGGCCTTTTCGTCCCATGAATAAGAAATAGAAAAGTTCTTTCTGCCTTGGCCTTGAAGCAAGCGACTCTGGACTGTTTACACACTTTCTACGCTGACAGAATCCATGTTACACAGGTGGATCTACCACCCAGACTAGCTCCACTGGTGCCACGATCATTCCTTCACGTCACATCAACATCACTTACAAACATTGTCACGTGAGCACATCGACTGGCTCGGAAATCGTTGCCTTGCGAGGTGCCATCGATTATATCAAGCAACAACCAGCTAATCGATGGGCAGTATTCTGTGACTCCAAGGTGGCTCTACAATGTCTTTCGTCGGCACTTCGTCGCGGGTCGTACGAACAACTGGTATGGGAGATCAGAGAAATGCTGCAATATGCGACCGAACAAGGACACAAAGTTGTGTTCCTGTGGATACCAAGTCATCGCAGTATCTCCGGCAATGACCTCACCGATGAAGCAGCCAGAAATGCACACGTACAAACAATTCCTGTGCCCGTACCTTTATCTAGAATTGACTCGGTTAGATACCTAAGTAAGCTGGCGCTAGACATGACACTTCAGAAGTGGCAGCCATCACAGTTCGCACATCATCGACTATAACATTTAGATCCATCTCTACGACTGCGGCTACCCTCCGGTCTTTCTAGGGAGGAAAGTATAGTGTTGTGCCGTCTGCATCTGGGCGTAGCCTTCACCAATGCCTACTCATTTAAGATAGGGATGGCCGACAGCGCGGAGTGCAACGACTGTGGCGTCATTGAGACTATTTAACACATCTTATGTTACTGCCTGGCATACACAAAGGAGAGGCTTCAGCTCCGCAGTGTTCTAAATCAACTGGACAGAAGTGATTTCACTGTTGAGAAAGTATTGGGACCATGGCACTGCCCATGAAATTGCCGCAAGGCAACGAAAGCACTGTTGCATTTTCTCAAAGACACCTGTATGTTACAATCTATTTACAAAGGTAATTGCAAACAGAGTAAAGAAAACATTAGAATTCAATCAACCAAAGGAACAAGCAGGATTTCGAACAGGCTACTCAACAATTGACCATATTCATACTATCAATCAGGTAATAGAGAAATGCTCAGAATATGAGCAACCACTATACATAGCGTTCATGGATTACGAGAAGGCGTTTGATTCAGCAGAAATATCAGCCGTCATGCAAACACTGCGGAATCAGTGTGTCGATGAAGCATATATAAACATCCTGGAAAAAATCTACAGGGGATAACCTGCTGCCATAGTGCTTCATAAACAAAGCAACAGAATACCGATCAAGAAGGGTGTAAGATATGGGGACACAATCTCCTCAATGCTACTTACCGCGTGCTTACAGGAGGTTTCCAGAAGCCTAGAATGGGAACAGCTAGGGATAAGAGTTAATGGACATATCGCATTGCTGAGTAACTCTGGGGACGATTTGCAACTCATGATTACGGAGTTAGAGAAGGAGAGGAGAAAGGTGGGTCTTAAAATTAATCTGCAGAAAACGAAAGTAATGTACAACAACGTCGGAAAAGAGCAGCGCTTCGAGATAGGTTATAGTGCACTTCAAGTTGTAAAAGACTATGTCTATTTAGATCAGGTAATAACCGCGGAGCCAAACCACGAGGTTGAAGTAACTAGAAGAATAAGAATGGGGTGGAGCACATTTGGCAAGCAGTCTCAAATTATGACAGGCAGATTGGCACAATCCCTCAAGAGGAAGGTATATAACAGCTATATCTTGCCGGTACTTAGCTACGAAGCAGAAACATGGAGACTTACAAAGGGGGTTCAGCTTTAGTTGAGGGCGACGCAGCGAGCAATGGAATGAAAAATGGTAGGTGTAACGTTAAAAGACAAGAAGAGAGCAGAGTAGATTAGGGAACAAACGGGGGTTAAGGATATAATAGTTGAAATCAAGAAGAGGAAATGGACATGAGCCTGGCATGTAGTGCGTAGGCAGGATAGCCGCTGGTCATTGAGGGTAACTAACTGGATTTCCAGAGAAGGCAAGTGGTTTAGTGGGAGACAGAAGGTTAGGTGGGCAGATGAGATTAAGAAGTTTGCGGGTATAAATTGGAAGAAGCAAACACAGGACTGGGTTAACTGGTGGAACAAGGGAGAGGTCTTTGTCTTTCAGTGAACGTAGTCAGGCTGATGATGATAATGACCGGTCTGTTTCATCGTTTGTGATGTTGAAACTGTTACGCGTCGGCCCAATCAGTGACCTTTTCTCTCCAACGCTTAAAATTTCCTTCCCCCTTTCCCTTCCCTAGTGCAGGGTAGCCAACCAGGGCTCAGCCCTGGTTAACCTCCCTGCCTTTATCCTTGTGTTCTCTCTCTCTATCTCTCTCTGCAGAGTTAAGATGTGGCTGCTTCAAAAAAATTTGCGCTCTTGCTAGTATCCGCACGTCAATTGGTGTCCGAAAGTCGTTCGTTACTGTTGAATCAAGATAGAATTGTTTTTGGGAAAGAATTATCGCGTCAATCTTTACTGTGCGACTTGTAAGCATCAAGTCGATTGGGGCGGTTTTAGAATAAATAGTCATTTTACCACCTACCATATACGTTCTGGCGTAGCTTAGTGGGTAGGGTACGCAGTTCGTAATCAGGAGATAGCGAGTTCCAACACCGTCAGGGCGCGTTGTATTACTTTTCATTTTTATTTTTTTAAATTTTTATTATGAATGCGCGCTATTTTGCTTTATGTTTGTTTATTGTGGCTGATGGGCACCCCGATTTTAACCATGTGACGCCATTTTACACAGAGTACTGGGACGCTGCCGCTCCAGCGTCCCAGTACATGCGTTACGAGGCGCTGGTACAAGCGCCATACTGCCCATAATCAGGCATAGCTTTGGACGCTGGTGTTTTAAATAAGGTAATTAGCCCTCTCACAGGGGTGGCTTTGGCAACCAGTGACCGAGAATGTGACAATTACCCCCAAATAATTTTTAAGCAAATACTTAGTAGCAATGTTTTTGCAATTATGCTAAGGCATGGATCGAACTAAGTCAAGACAGCTCAGATCTGTTTCAAGACTTATATGCGGCAGAAAAGATTTCTCTTGGCAAACTTGACAACCAAGGAATGCAGAATACTATGAGATAATATGGCTTGATTGAGTAGTCTGTGCTTTGTTTTTTGTTCATAAAAATGAAATGATATAAAAGTGATAAAAAGAGAAGATTGTGACTTCGTCAACTTGCTCCAAATGTTTAGAAAGAGATCACTACATGAATAACATTTAACAAACCGTCACGTATGTGCAGAAGGTTATTGGTGCTCAAAGTAGCACACCTTTCTCACCTTCTGACTGTTTTTTTTTTCTCCAGAAGCCTCATTAGTTTGTGTTGCAGTGTGACGTTTGCCACAGTAGTCATGGTCCGACTCACAGAAACTACTTGTGCGGAAATGTTCATGATAGCATAAAAATAAAATTGCTGTCTCTGCCCCACAAACAAGATACTATCAGCAATATTGCATAACACTACAGAAAGCATACCTGCGCTTCATTTTACATGTGGAATACGTCACAGCCTTCGCTAAGGCCGGCAATGATCCGATCTCCCCGTTTTCTGCAATCTTGAATATGAATGCGTTTTGGGAACTGTGGAGCTGAAAAAGTGAATGTAATGTTCCGTCACTTGTTTCAATTGACGTGAGCAAAGTTTCTCTGAAAGGCAAAAAACAAAGCACCACCGCTATTTAGGGGTCATCATGATTGCAACCTGTCCTGGTCAAAACATGTGACAGTGCTGCGAAACAAACTAATCAGTTTTGTGTATGTTCTTCGTGTTATAGCAGGACTGAGAGGGAGTCCTTCGGAGAAAAGTCTTCTGCTGTTATACAAGGCATTGTTTGTGGGGTATATAAGGTACAGCTCACCTGTGCTTTCCAACATGCGGGCAACGTGCCTTCGTACTTTAGAGAGCCTTCAGGCACGAGTACTGTGAATATGCCTTTGCCTTCCATGGTGCACGTCCACCTCTGGCACAATGGAGGAGTCACGCACCTACCCTATACATGTTTACACGTCCTGTGAGCCTTTTCGAGTGCACCTTCGTCTGCTGACCCGACAGGCACAGTACCCGTTGTCTTCGCTACAAGCGAAACGAACAGACTGTACCTATTCGCGATGCCTCGATACGCATAGGCACATAATCCCTTCAGGCTTTGCACCTGCCGTAATCCCTGCAGTGCCTCCATGGGCATTGACTAAACCGCTGGTGTGCCTTCACATACGTGGAATTTCGTATAAGTCACGTGTTTCTCATATTGCCCTCAAGCAACTCACCTTGGCACATTTAGATGACCGATACAGCGACTCTGTGCACACTTACACCGATGGATCCGTAATTTCATCCGCCTCAGCTGCAGCCTTCGTGATCCCTCAACTCAGTGATTCCCGACAGTACAAATTAGATCATAGTTCATCTTCGACAGCTGCAGAACTTGTTGCTATACAAGAATCCATAAAATTTGTGAACAACCAAGCCCCGCGTAAATGAACGATTCTGTCTGATTCGAAATCAGCGCTTCAAGCTATCCATTCTTGCTCAAGAATAGGCCAATTTTACGAGTTAGGGTGAGGAATCGTCCAAGCATTTGACATAACACACAGGAGCGGTCACTTGATTACACTCCAATAGATTCCTGGACACTGCGGCCTGGTTGGCAACGAAACAGCCTATAGCGAAGCGAGAGCGGCAATATACAACGCTCCTATGCACGTCAAAGTACCGTACTCACGAAGTGACATCAACACATTGTTGAGATCACTCATGCGCGAATGCACTGCCACTTACTGGTCGCTACCAGATCACCGGAACAAGCGCCTGCGGGAAACATACCCCGGTATGACTTTTCGTCTTCCAGATAAAATCAGCCGAAGACATGCTAATATACTGCACCGAATTTGCCTGGGCGTCGCCTTCACTTGCCACTACACCCACCTAATCGGCCGTGCGGACAGCCCGAATTGTGAACGCTGCCAAGTGCGCGAAACGATAGCTCAAATATTTTGTGACTGTGCATTATACGTGGCGCAAAGAAAAATGCTAACCGCAACGTTGGCAAGCATTGGACGAACACCATTAAGTGAAAGCCACATATTGTCAGCAATGAACGACCAAACAGTGTGAAAAACTGCTACAAAGGCTGTTCTAGACTTTATAAAAAGTACTGGACTAGAAACTAGACTGTAGGGTACTATGATAAGTGGCTACTGTACATACACACCGCCTCTTCTTGTCGCCATCATCACCCTTCATTCCTCTTTCCTTCCCCTTTCCCTCATCCCCCGTATAGAGTAGCAGGCTAGAGCGAACTAGCTCAGGCCGACCTCTCTGCCTTCTAATAAATTCTCACTCACTCACTCTCACCCTGAAAGGCGCTTATGGTTTCTAAATGGCTGCACTAATGAAGAAAGCTGTTAAATATCACTCAAGCGGTGACAAAATAAACCTTTATGGTTGCCTTTGACGATGTACTCAGACTGTCTTTCGTAATGACTGACTTTTGCAGTGCACGGCACGTCTAAAAAATCGTGGATGCGTGTTGCCTTTTGACTAACACTATGCGGTTGCTCAACGTTGAGGTATACTCACAGTGATGTCGTCTTGTGAATCCTGAGGCCCGTGTTCAGCTGCAACTACAGGTGCGCCACTGCAGTCCTAAAATAGAACGACAGAGACATATATCCTTTTAGCAATCACAGTGCGATTGCTTAGCGTTGAGGTATACTTACAGGAGTGTTGTCCTGCAAATACCAGGTATCCTGGGCAGCTCTAAGTGCAGACGCTGTTGTGGAACACATCAGTATCGCATCGCAACGAAGTTGCCACCTTATGCCTGTGCATGCGGAAGCTTCATGTCGACGCTCAAAGGCATTTTCTTGAAAGTGCAACGAACACTTACAATGTATTGTGCCGCTTAGAATACCCAGGGCTTTCGTCTACATCTCTCTCCTCTCATGCTAAGACGGGAATTTGTGGAACGACACGGGCGAAGCACGCTTGTGCGTACCGTTCGAACATTCCTGAACTGCGCCAAGCTTTTTCTGAGTCTTCAGTGGCAACGCAGGTTGTTCGGTATAACCACTCGACATACTGTTGTGAGGTGTTGACATCGTTGCATCGAAGAGCCCAATAAAGTAATAAGATAGTTGCTGTATGGGTGACCCACAAGAAAACGCCGGTGGAGAATTTGCGGGGAAGTTAGAGAGAGAATTTTTTTGCATTGAATTCCGATCTCGGCAAGCAAAACATCCAGAGGCGAGAGAGACGCCAGTGCCTCTGTCGCGCTTTGTGCTTGTAGTGATCTTTTTTTGTGATGGTGTCTCTTTGAGGGCCAATGAAAAGCTTCGAATAGAATATATAAACTCCGTAACAATCAAAGTTTCAATGCTACGCCACGATTGCTTGTAACGTAACATTCGTCCTGTGATAGGCTGCACAGCAGCGCTTATCACCGTCATTTCAGCGTCGTTGTTCTACCGAGCGCCACTGTGCGCCCTTGCGGTCGGCAGCGTTGAGGTGACTTTACTTCACGATTAAAATACAAGATAATCTGATATCGGTCTTGAACCTATGCTAAAATTATCTTCGGCCATCGGTCTACGCAAAAAACATACAAAAAATAGGTGCATCAAAAGTGTTGGAGGGCCCCTTTAAGAAACTTTTTTACCCCCGAAGTGCTTAAAAACCACACTTCACGTGAAAACGATGAAACAGTGGGCTGCATTATGACCCCCAAGAGCAATCCACTCTATCAACTAATATTATCGGCACATGGCTAATGAATGTCCACTTGGTTAATTCCTTCAATGACTTTTTCACATCGCTTCTTACTAGTTAGTCCGATCCAAACTTCATTAGGTATTTAAAATCATCAATACAGAAAGGCGCAATTTTGTGTCCAACTACTGCGCATGAAGTTATATCATCTGTTATGTCACTAAGAAACAGTATTTGTACGGATCTTCACGGCTTGCGGATCCGACCTATCAAGTTTGTAGTCGACATTATCGCGCCAAATCTGGAACGTGCTATTAACCTTTTGTTTTGAGTTGGCACATTTCTCTAACAACTACAGATGTCGAAGTTAACTTATAATAAAAGGTGATGACACCAATAATTTCTCCAATCACAGGTCAGTTTAAGTTATTCCAGCCTTTTCTCAATGCAGTCAGAAGTTGATATATCAACGCATGCCCAGTTTTTTAACGAAGCATAACATTATCCCTCCTCTTCAAATTGGTTTCAAAATGGCACGTTCAACTCAGACGGCTCTTCTGAAACAAAAGAAGCCTAATTTACAGTATTTCGAAGATCATCTCTGCACCATTGGCATACTAATTTATTATGCAAAAGAATTTGATTCAATTACCCACGATTTCTTGTTCGAGAAACAGCAGCAACAAGGCTTCAGATGTACTTTCTTATAATTTAAAAAATCTTACTTTAACTATTGCCACCAGCACGTTGCTGTTATTAGTTTTGTATCCGAATTCAGAAAAATTAACGCTGGTGTACCTCAGGGCAGCGTTTCGGGCCCATCGCCCTTCGTATTATATGCGAACATTATAGTAAATATTTGTACTAATACAAAATTTATCATCTACACCGACGGTACAAGCATTTTTATTACACAACGTGACCCTTCCAATCTCATATAAAAAGGAAACGTCATGCTCAATAAAATTTACCCATGAAGTGCCGCCAACTCTTTGAACCTAAACGCGGCTAAAATGAAAGCTGTCATATTTCGTCCTCAGAACAAAGCACGGAAAATTACGAACACTCTTATGTTGGGTACATCAACTATAGAATTGTCATGCGTTGTTAAAAACCTGGGATTCATTTTCGCAGTAAATATGAAGTGGACAGATTAAGTAAACGCCACCTTAATTAAACTTTCAAAAACTGTAGGAATATTATCCGCGTTTCGTAATGTCCTGCCACAAAAGATAAAGTGCTAACTTACAAATTATTACTTTTGTCAAACTTATCATAATGCCACTTAGTCTGGGGCACGACCACAAAAAAAACGTTTAGAGGTTACAAAACTCCAAAAAATAAAGCAAATCGACACATATTTAGTGCGCATAGGATACCCACACGGAACCAATTTTCAATGTTCTGAGCTTACAGTAAAAGAGCTCTATTGCACAATTTTAAAGAAACGTTAGAAGTTGGCTAAAAAATAATGACACAATTTTCACAGCATTGTCCGAGCTAACTCGCGCTCAACGTGTGCGGACTTTCAGGGTCCGGGAAGTCTAAAAGTTGCAAAGAACGCGAAGCAGTTACGGCACTCAGATGTTTAAAGAGCAGTGACCACTGCCGCTCAGTAATTCTGCGCAACATACGTAGTACTTACATGTACCTAAACTCATCTGTATCTGTGAATGTCTGTCTACTGTTTTTTATTGTGTACATTTGTTTAGTTTTATTACCCCATTTATATTGATCCTGTGAAGAACACTGCCATGTACGCGCCTTTTTTTTTACCTTGCTGTATACTCTGTATGCCATGTTTTCCAAGCTAAAAAATACGGACACTGTCAAGCCTCATATATGGCTCCTGTCGGTACACACCAAGCTCTATTGAAAGTCTTTGAAGCTTAAATAAATCCTGACTGATAGATTGATTGATGCTGGCTGTTTTAGTGTCCTTCTCAAACAACTGCCCTTGGAAGTTAGCACACTTGTGCTGTTGATTCTCGAGACTCGTTTGCGAAACCTCAAATAGCCTTTTGATGCGACTGTGCTAGTGCAAATCCACAGGAATCTTTTTTTCCAGTGTACGGACCTGGTCCTCCAGTTCAGATGTGTGGTGATTCTTCTCGTCATTTATGGTAGTTTCCCTGGACTCGTAGACGTCATTTTCATGCTGGAGACCAAGCCGTGGATCAGCCAAGCTTCCCAACTCTCGTTCGAACTGGTTGGTGCGGGTTGTATGACGCAGTGTGTCCTGCTTCAGACGATTCATTCCGGCTTCAAGGGCAGCCTTTGCTTTTTCAAGGTCACGAGTCTGAACCATCTTGCCACCAGACTATGATTCATTTGATGTTATTCTCGCGTCCCTGCGTTTCATGGCTCTAAGTTTTTTCCTCTTATTTACCGTCTTCTTCCATATCTTTTTTTACTGAGCCACAGCATTGTGTCGTCCCGTGGCATTTTCACACTCGACGTCCACTGCTACGCCGACATCCTACTCGCTGCTCGGGCACTTACCGGTGTTCTTCTTGTCGCCTCCGTGGTCATCGGGTTTTTCGCGTGATTGAGCGCTTCTACTATCGTCAAGGAATGTGCGGCGTTGACGTCCTTTGGGCCCGCATCAGCGTATGCGTCGTCGGCACTTTCGTTGTCGTCCCATGGTGCCGCCACGGCGGACGAGCCCACCGTATCATGTGCGCCACCTGTGCTACCCTCGGTGTCTTTGCCAGTGTCGGCAAGCATGGAGTTCTCCCCCTCAGCCGTGATTTTGAGGTATTTTCGCGCACCCTGTGGTCCTTTCAGGGCGCCGGCAAGCGGCCTTGGTCGTCGCGGGACTGCCTGATCTCGTTCCAGGTAGCGGAAACCACGCTGGTGGACGATGCGTCGCGAACCCGTCGCTGGTCGTCTTGAGGAGCTGCCCGGCTGGCCGAGCACGTCACGTCCTCCGAGGCCTGCGCAGGCAACTGGATGCCTATGAAAGAAGCGAATTTACCGACACGCGACAGAGACGTGCCGCATCTCGTCGGGCGTCATCACCCCGGCGTAAGAAAGAGCGTGGAGGAGCTGGACCGGTCAGTGGAACCAAAACGTGTCGCAAGTTCCGAAGTGGGACATGTCAAGGCAGGCCCCTCTGGTTGCCAGAGCAGCGTGTGGCTGATATCACCTTCGAAGTTCACGAAGTGACGAGTCGGTGGTCCCCGCTGGACTGATATTGGGGAGGACATTTTTTCCCCATGGCCTCAGTGCAGGGGCGGGGATCTTCTCGTTGGGCCCCTATATTAGGGGTTCGAGGGTGTGCCTAGTCGGATCTTCGCTCCGAAGAAAAGGCGCAAACTACGGAAACCATGTTTTACTGAGCGACTGCCTTGTGCCACAAGCGCGCCCGCTATTCTCGTTTTCCTCTTCTACTTCCAATCGACCCACTCGCTGTCACCATTCCCATAACCTGTGTCCACCCGAGAATGGGCAGTATATTTCCTGTTGCATGCGAGCTCACGGATGCGGTTATCGAAACAATAATGAGAGTGCCAGTGGCATAATCGCGAAATGTATGTTATTAGCGCAAGCTGAGGGGTTAATAAAATTGACACTTGCCTAAGCAATGTTGAGAGCCTTACTTATGCGTGTTAGAGGGTGCACGTCAAATTCAAGATAATATTTACATTACCATTGCAATATTCTTTTCACCTCCTTCCCACGCGGATGGCAAAAATATCGTTTCTCCAATGAAGAAGGAGCACCTGCAGTGATCCACTGTTGAATTGCCGGGCAGGGACACTTTTCTGCGTATTTTCTGCAGCATTGCTTGGCAGGCTGCAGCACTAGCCTAACATAAATCTGGCTCGAGTATGCTAGAGCAAACTCTACCACACGCTCACTACTGCCGAACCAAGCGACAGATATCTTTTTTTTTTCTTAGGTGTGTGTGGGGGGGAGGGGGTAGCGATGTGCTAGTTTTGCTTTTCCTCGCGGTGATACACTCTAGATCCGCTGACGTAGAGGTACGTTAATAGTCCAACGTTATCGGCGCACTGGCGAGTGTGATACGCGTCGGAGCGCATCGGCTGATGCCAGTTATACGTTGGCTGTGTCAGCGCTTGAACTATGGTCTGTTTTCACCAACGTCATACAGCGTATGCGTGCTTCTACCCTACGTGGCAGCATATTCGCACATTAGCAAGTGTTAACAGGGGAACAAGAAAAACTATAACTAGTGTGCTATATGTGTAATTAGGTGATATGACCACACTAATTGCTTCTCGGCGTCGGCCATATGAAGACCTAATTTATGCAATACGTGTACTAGTTGAACGCAAATACCCAAGTTTAGGCACATAAAAGCCGATGTGAACACGAACCTTGAAATAGGCAGTTATAGAAACAATAAATGTTCATTTAAAACGCTTCCTTTTTCTTAGGTGGTAATTATGCATTAAATAGGCTTGGACCAAATATAAAAAAGGCATCTTGCTTGAAGATTTCGTCTCCAGTCATGACGAATCTCGAACACCATGGATGGATGTATGGATATGGCTTTACCCTTTAGATCGGGCGGCGGCTAGCACCACCAAGCCGTAATACTTAATCAAACAAAAGCTAGATCTATTTTTTCTTTAAATAGTTAGGTTGAGGATTCGTACTTTGCAGTGAAGGGTTCAATTTTCACTCATTCCTTGACTTTAGCCACCTATCAGATAACCTCCTTCTAGTTAATTCTACCCGCTTAAAGTCTATTTTGCCCTCCTCATCCATAAACCCCAGTGCTTTGAAAAACTCTGCGCTATTATCCTGAACTATAGGGTGAAGCCCTTTACAGAACATTATCAAGTGTTCGGCACTTTCCTCTTCCTCTCCACACGCACTGCATACCGTGTCTTGGTATTTGACTCGATATGTCTTCGTTCGCAATACTCCCGTCCTGGCTTCAAACTGTAGAGGACTACCCCGAGTATTATCATGGATCCCTTCCTTGGCAATTTCCAGCTTAAAAGTTCGATAGATCTCGAGTCCGGACACTTTATTCATGCCAATTCTCCACATATTGGTCCCAGCTCCCTTCACCTTCTTCTTAACCGATAGTTCTTTTTGTTTTGGCCCCCTGCTGTTGTCAAAGCGTTTGCCAGTTATTTTTCTGGTTCACTTCTTCCATTTTGTATCGACATTCTTCATGTACAAGTAGCTGTATACCTTCGTAGCCCAATGCTCTTCCCCCTTTCTCTCAATCACTTCTCAAATTTTACCTTGCTGCTAGCTTCCCTGCCCTCAAGTGATGTCCATCCTATATCACTTTGTAGTCCCTGATTTGGTGTATTGCCGTGAGCTCCTAAAGCAAGCCTACATGTTCCACGTTGCTTAATTTCTAATCTTTCTTGAACTTCTGATCTCATGCACAAGACCGCATTGCCGAACGTCAGAACAGGAACCATGACCCCTTTCCATATTCTTCTCACAACATCATACTTATTTTAATTCCACAGTGCCCTGTTTTTCATTACCAATGCATTCCTGTTACCTTTGGTCGTCACGTATATTTCGTGTTCCCTTGGATACTCGGCCCTATTGCTTATCCATACGCCCAGATTTTTGTATTTATCTCTTATTTCTAGCGTGACCTCCTGTATCCTAAGCTCACTACCTTCCTTGTCATTAAAATTCATGACTGCTATTTTTTCCTTACCGAATCCGAAATCTAACGTATCTCCCTCATTACCGCAGATGTCCATCAATCTCTGCAAATCTTCCTTGTCGTCGGCCGTTGGCACTATATGATCAGCGTACATCGAAGATGGTAGTGCGTGTTCAGTGAGTTTACCTTGTTTGACGAAAGAGAGGTTGATGTCCAGTCAACTTTCCTCTAATTTTGCCTCTAATTCTTGTATGTACATCATGAATAATAAGGGTGACAGAGGACACCCCTGCCTAAGCCCCAGTTTTACCTCTGCAGGCTTGGACACCTGTTTTTTCAACTTTTTAACTACCTTGTTACCTTTAAAGTTATCCTTCAAAAGTTTAGTGACTCCATTTTTCATGCCTATTGTGTCTAGTATACCCCACAATTCCTCTTGAACCACGCTATCGTACGCTTCCTTGATATCCAAAAATGCTAACCACAGGGGCATGTGTTCTTTTTTTGCTATTTCGATGCACTGCGTCAGTGAGAACACGTTTTCTTCCAACCTCCTGTGTACCCGAAACCCATCCTGCAGTTCTCCCAGCACCCCCTCATCCCCTATCTATGCCTGCAGTCTTTCCTTTATAATCTTCATCGTCAGCCTGCAGACCACTGATGTCACTGTTATAGGACGGCAGTTGTTTATGTCAGCTTTGTCCCCCTTTCCTTTATAGATCTTGCTCATCCTGCTAAGTTTCCATCCATCGGGGACTTCACCATCGATTATAATTTTGCTCCTTGCCTCTCTCAAAGCCTGCTTAGACTTTGGACCTGATGTCTTTATCAGCATAATTGGAGTGCCATCTGGGCCTGTTGATGTACTACTAGGAACCTTTTTTTCAGCCCTTTCTCGCTCTTGTTGTGAAAATGGAGCCATTGCGCCACTTGATTCATCTTTGTCCATTGTGGTGCATAAAGCACTTCTTTGTTGAAATTTTTCTGTCACCCTTGTTCTTATATAATCAATAGATTCGTTCCCTTCTAGCCTAGCACCTTGAGCTGTAGTTATAAACCTCTGCTCTAGGCTCGCCTCAATTCTTAGGGAGTTTAGTTGGTTCAAAAATTTCGATGCGCAGAGCAACACAGTTGCAGAGCAACGCTTCCTCTGGTGGATGAATTTGTCCAGGTTTAATTTCAATCTGATGCTTATGCAAACTATTTTGAAATTATTGATGCATAAAAAAGGAACCAAGTACTACTTCATTATATCTTCTTTATCACTCAGTTGTATTTCACGGACGTTTGCAGTGTACTTGATTACGCTTGTGTTTGTTGAGATCTGCCCACAGTTATTCTTCGGGAGAAGCTTGAAAAGGTGCAAAATATCGCGGTATGGGTTCTTATGAACATTTATGTAGAACATACGGCATGACGGAAAGCGAACGTGAATTCTCGTGGTACGCTTTGCAAGATCGGTGAGAAACGCTTCGACCAGATTTTTTTCACGCTGTTTATAATCATAAATACATCATTGAGTGAGAAAGGTATACTTAGTTACTCACAAAACTGTCGTTGAGACGCCATATTGCATTTAAAGTCCATAAACATTTTTTCTAAGTTAACGTCATCAGGGGTTCTTTCTTTTACGAGAGCCATAGGAGAATGGAACGCTTCATTGCCTGACATTGGGAAGATTATAGACAACAATCTATTTTACCGCAATTTCTAAGCATTATTACATTGTTTGTGTTATATTCCACCTGCGGTAGTGCCCATTGATAAATTAATAAATTAATGTACCATCGATGAACAGCCATCGTGAATTTAAAGAACATAATCTACCCGCAGCTTATTCATTGCTTCCACTTCCCGCCATTATCAGTGTGGTACAGTGTGGCGCCTATGTAGCCGGCATGGACACTAGTGCCGGATTGCCGTCAAGGTATTTTAGTATTAAGTTTTATAGAGTATGCTTGAAGTGTCTCGAAACCAGCTATGAACACTGGCGTCTGACATCTCATAGTCGGAGTAGTGTAACTTCCGCATACACCAACGCTGTTTTCCCGCTGCGCACTGCTTTGAGCGGGACAGCACGGAAGAACAGAATTGCTGCGATAAGCGCTTCAGTTGGGCTACGACGTCGACGGGCGAATGACGCGTCTCCGTTGGGCCAGACAGAAACAAGCAGGACATAGACCGCCCGGGCACGTTCGCAGCCCAAGCTGCGAGCGTTTGCTTCCTGCGTAGTTGAATGTTAGCGAATTACAAGCGAGCGCACACGGTGTCGTTTTTCCCCTCAGTTGACGACGCTTCAAAAAAGTGCATATCGAGTATAGCAGTGTTCATGATGTGTTTGTTGTTGCCTGTGTGGTTAGTTATATCTCGACAATGTCAATATATGGCAATGAGTGTTGATCGTTGTGATGGAGATGTGCCACCACGTCAACGTAGGTGCATACACGACAAACAGACAAACAGTGCCATAGCTGCCAAATAAGAATATATGTTCTACAAGCTCTAGTATACAACTTCGTCCTAAGCTCTATTTCTGCTAGGACACGCTTTAATTACGTGTTCTGCGACTCTTATTACTGAGAGGTGAGCAATATTTTTTTCTTGTTTTTGCTTTGGGGCGATATATTATTCTCTAAGGCAAAGGAACGCGTGAGGAGCTTTATGGAAGTTGCTGGTTTTATTTTAAACAAATAAAGTTAACGCGACAAAGTTTGAACTGCAAAATTTGAAATCCTGTTGAGAAACAAGCTATTTTGTGTGTTTCGGTGCGTAGAGGTCTGTACCATCATTTGACTACATTACGCGATCATCAGCTTCATTGTTTAAGTGATAGAATCGACAACCTAAATATTGACCACATATACAACACAACCTACAGGATGCATCATGTTTTTTGCGTAGGTCCCAATCATATTTTTGTTTACAAGCACCTGGTTGAACTGCGGACTGGTAAGCAGCCAGTGTCACAATAAATGTGTATACCGTAATGAGTGACCCCTTGAGCTGAACGAATTACTTACTCACACCTCTCCCGTTGATTGTCTGTTGCCTGCAGAATATTTCGCAGCACACCACTGCCTTCGTTTCTTTATGCTTGATGAATGCAGACTCAGTTCAGGCATCCATGGTCGCATAAAAGTTTCGAAGTGAACGTGCTAAAACCGAGCGATGCCTTCGGTTTTCACGGAGAAACGAAAATACGAAGTAACGTTGAAAAATCAGAAAATTAAAAATAACGAATAAACATCCTAAATATTCACGGTGTATCAATCTTATGAAAGAAGCTCTGTTACGACACTCTATATAGTCTTGAACGTAATACTTATAAGATTGCTTTTTATGTATTTTTTATGCTACGCAGTATTTTTTATGCTACGTAGTATTTCTATGCTACGTAAAAATACGTAGTAGTATTTTTATGCTGAGCGAAAAAGTTAGCGTCCGTAAAGTACGAGCAGAGGCACAGTAAAAAACTGTGCGCTTCGCATTAAAGGCCTTGGCTGTGCTCCGACAGAAAATTGTCGTTAGGTAGAGTGGCACCAAGACATTCTTGTTTCTCTCATGAGCACTTAGAGTCAAATACTTTCTTCTTGTTGTCGTAATATTGTGAACATTTGCGTGGTAAGAGTGTTGAAGAAGAAGGATCCAATGAACACGAAAAACTCATAAATAGCTCTAAAATACTTTTTTAATGGCAGTGCTGCTCATCAGCACATGCGGATCACTGCTATTTCGCATGCGGAGAGTACTTCCGGTACAACAAAAAATAAAGAGCAACCAACCCAAAACAATCTTCGCTACACTGATTCCTCTTTAATTGCAGCCACTGAAGGCTGCCATTTATTACTCTGTTACTAGCTTTCGTGTTATAGGCGTCACGCCACCGGAATTTCGCATAAGGTCACTGAAATCTTGCTGAAACCGAAGCTGCTGGAACAGACACAGGAAAAGCTGCTGCTGTCGTTGCTGAAACAATGACAGGAAGGGAGGCCGTATATCAATTTTTCTGCCCTGTAAATTTGCGATTTATTCACTGGATACTACAAGCCCTGAAGAGAGCTCAGGCAAGAGTGGCATGAAGAGTAAATTAGAAGCGGATGTACTAAGAGAGAAACAGCATTTCATAATCAAAACACATACATATTTGCCCAAACATGTACGTTGTATACTCACGCATATGAGTGTACATATATCGAATCGAAATCACTACTATGTTAAGCGCAAACTTATTAGCATTCCGTAATTCCGTAATAAACGCATTCCGTAATAGCATTCCGTAATAAATGCCGAAGGCTGCTTTGCGGTAGTTGACGAGGCGCTGAAACTCAATTCAGCGCTTGTTCTTGACCTTAACACTACTTTGCCGAAAGACGAGCGACGCAGACTCCTTAAAAGCTATTGGGCGAATACGAAGACTGCTTTTCGACAACATCGAGTAGACCGCACGCCTCCATCCAAGCATCGGATAATTACCGAGGAAACGGCGAGACCTATTCATCAGAACCCTTATCGAGTGGCTCCCAAAAAACGCGAAGCGATACAACAGCAGGTAGACAGAATGCTTGAAGATGACGTCATTCAGTCTTCACAGAGCCCCTAGGCGTCGCCTGTGGTCATCGTAAAGAAAAAAGACGGAAGCTTGCGCTTCTGTGTGGATTACTGAAAGCTAAATCAGGTTTCCAAGAAAGGAGTGGGCTTGGCAGCAGCATTCTTGGCATGATGCTCAACCCTTTTCGCTTCGTGCTGCAGGCTGTCACCGTTCTGCTGGGAGCCTCTTCGTGGCCGCACTACTAAGCTTTGCAGACGACGCATGCACACAGACTCGTGGCCTTCGGCTGCGTGTCATCTTCGGAGGGTGATAACTTCGCCCTGGATGGATCGTGTCTGCTGCACTCCAATGACTCAACATGGTTGCTATCTGCGGTGACGTCACCTCACGTGGGAGAATCGCCGGCTATAAGAGCGCCAGCGGAATGGGACTTCACCAGTGGGCTTGGCAGCAGCATTCCTGGCATGATGCTCAACCTTTTTCGCTTCGTGCTGCAGGCTGTCACCGTTCTGCTTGGAGCCTCTTCGTGGCCGCACTACTACGCTTCGCAGAAGACGCATGACTTGTCGCCTTCGGCTGCGTGTCATCTTCGGAGGGTGATAACTTCGCCCTAGATGGATCGTGTCTGCTGCACTCCAATGACTCAACATGGTTGCTATCTTCGGTGGCGTCACCTCACGTGGGAGAATCGCCGGCTATAAGAGCGCCTGCGGAACGGGACTTCTCCAGTGGGCTTGGCAGCAGCATTCCTGGCATGATGCTCAACCCTTTTCGCTTCGTGTTGCAGGTTTGTAATCATTCATGCGTTCAGTGTATTCGCAGTGATGACCCATTTCTGGTGCTGCTGCCCTGCCCACTACGTTTAAGGGGTTTAATTTCTGCTGTTTGTTCTGTGCCGCTAGATCTGTTGAGATGCGTGGGTGTAGAGGCAAACCCAGGTCCTACAGAGCAGATGTTGTCAGAACTGTTAAATGGTCAGGCACAAATTACTGCCTCACTTGACGCCATAAAGTGCTCTCAACATGGAATCGAGAAAAAATTTCTGATTTAACCCAGCGCATAGAAGGGGTTGAAGCACAGTTATCTGCTATAGCTACCCTGACAAGTAAATAACAAGGTATCGAGATTGCTATGTCAAAACGAGATGAACAGATTTGTATGCTTGCATTGCAAGTTAACGATCTCGAAAACAGATCCCGCAGAAATAACTTAATTATATATGGAATAGAAGAACCTGCTAGAGAATCTAACGAGGAACTACTGAATGACGTAACAGAATTTTTTCAGAAAAACCTTGAGGTAACGACATCCGTCATTGAAAGATGCCATAGGCTTGGCCGTAAAGTTGGAAATAAGCCACCTCCAGTAATCATAAAATTTCTAGATTATCGGGAAAAGACTTCTGTATTAACGAACGCATTTAGGCTAAAGGGAACTACGATGTCTATTTCTGAGGACTTCTCTAGCAGGGTACGGGAAGTACGAAGAAATTTGTGGAAGAGCGCGGCTGAAGAAAAGGGAAATGGCGCAAAGGTTAAGCTAATATACGACAAATTGAGCATTGAGGACACCCTGTATGGTTGGAATGAAACCGAAAAATCGCGCTTTAAACTTCAAAAGAAGAAGGAAAACTGACGTCGTGATTCTGTATCTGAACCATTAAGAATCCTAAATGTAAATTGCCGAAGTGAGGTAAACAAAGCAACTGAATTAGAATTATTGCTTCTTACTCATGATCCAGACTTAATAACACTTACAGAAACATGGTTGCATTGTACAATATTTGATAGTGAAATAATTCCACCTGGTTATAGCGTGCTAAGAAAAGTTCGCGAAAGTAAGGAAGGAGGCGTTGAAATTGTATTTAAGAAATGTCTCAAAGCAATAAGCATGCCAGATATTCCTCAAGTGGAAGGCTTATTCTGCAAAATGTACCACAATAATATTCAATATATTGTAGCTTCCATATACAGACCCCCCGACCTCGTCCATTGAAGTCATCAATGAATTTAAAAAATATCTGTGCACTCATGCAAAGTCAGGAGCTCGGATAATTTTATCATGAGATTTCAACCTACCAGATATAGACTGGACCTCTCTTTCAACTACCAAGCATAACGATATCATAAAAGCAATGCTCGACGTTGCTTTTACTTTTGATTTGTTACAAAATGTTCATGATTTCTCTAGGGTGCAGAGAAGTTCGAAGTCAGTACTTGATCTCTATTTTGTTAGGGGCTGTATTAAGTTTTCAGCCACCTGTGAAGTGGTTCCTGGTATTTCTGACCACAGTGCTGTACTGTTGACCCTGGCAATTGGCTCTATGGCACGGAAACAAAAAACGTCATGTTTTCGAAATTTTTTGCGAGCTGACGATACATCAGTTATAGATCTCCTCTCCCTCAACTTCGACTCGTTTTTAAACAGTACTGCTGATGTGCAAGGCCTCTGGGACTCATTTAAAGATTTGGTGAATGAATGTATTGATTGCTTCGTTCCATGTGTTGTTAAAAAGAAGAAAGGAACCCCTGGATTTCTCGGGACACGTTGCATCTCAAAAGGAAGTTAAAACGATTAAAAAAGCGTCGTTGTCTTGGGAATATCGCTTGTATAAACGAAGAGATTTCAGTAATTGCAACTAAACTAAAATACCAAATCCATACTGACAAACAGCTGTATTATGGTGAATCATTACCAAACTTCATTAAAACGTGTCCTGAGAGATTTTGGTGGAGCATTAAGCCTACATCTTCTGAATGTAATGTTTTTGTAGTTGATGGAGTTGATGTGCATGATAGCAAGGTTATTTTGAATGCCTTTAATCAACAATTCAAATCGGTTTTCACCATTCACAATAATGTTCTTCCCTCATTTGATGCAGATTGTCCACCTATACCTGACGTTGTTATCAGTGAGCACGGCATATGCTACTTCAACTCCATGTTAAAAAGACACCCAGACCGGATAGCATTCCCAACGCATTTTTAAAGCGTTATGCCGAGTGGATCGTCAAATATCTGTATGTTTTATTTTCAAAATCGCTACACGAAGGTCGGGTACCAGATGATTGGAGGGCTGCCAGAGTCAAGCCTCTTTATAAGTCGGGTAAAAAGCAACTTATCTCGAATAATCGTCCTATTTCATTAACGTCAACTACCTCTAAGCTTATAGAACACATAATACATACTCATATCTCTGAGTTTCTTAGCAAGCATAATATCTTAACAAAACACCAGCACGGATTCAGAAAAGGCTATTCAACCTGTACTCAACTTGTCGAAACAATTCACGATTTCGCAACTTCAATTAACAATGGGACACAAACTGACGCCATCTTTATGGACTTTTCAAAAGCGTTTGACAAAGTCTCACACAAGAAATTACTTTTTAAATGAGAGAAAACACTTAAAAATACGCGCCTAATAAAATGGATAGCAGACTACCTTATAAACCGTAAACAATTTGTTGTTTTTAATGAATTCTGTTCAGAAGAGGCAACCGTTGACTCTGGCGTCCCACAGGGTACGGTTCTTGGACCCTTTTTGTTTTTAATTTTTATCAATGATATTGTGAATGAAATTCCCGTAAAAATCAAGTTGTATGCAGATGATTGTGTCATATATTCTGAAATATCTAATGTAACCAATCAAATCATCCTGAGTAGTGCCTTTTATAACATTGTGAAGTGGTGTGATTTATGGCAGATGTCAATTAACTTCGATAAAAGAGTATTTATACAAATAACCCACAAAAAAAACCCTACTATTCAAATATTCCACCGCAAGTTTCACCCTTTCTGAGGTAACTAACATTAAGTGTCTTGGCCTTTGGATTACCAATGACCTTAGCTGGACTAAACATATTGACTCCGTAATTACAAACGCTAAGAGAAAACTATTCTTCCTTCGAAGAGCTCTAAAACATTCTAATTCCACGGTGCGTACTCTAGCGTACAGGACTATCATTCGCCATTGTTAGAATATGGAGTGATTATTTGGGACCCCTTCACTAAAACTAACATAACTAAATTGGAAAACGTGCAGAAAAAGAAAGTCCGCTTTATCTTTGATAGCTTTGGACGCACCTTCTGAACTGAACTCCTACATCGTGCCAATGAGCCTTCAGGTACCGAAAGAAATCGTTTAATACGACTACAATTTCTTTACCAAATAATTAAAGGGCATTACAAGCTTGATGTTTCAATATCATTTCCTTTTCTTCTGGGTACGCCACCCGCCAAAGGCATCAACTTACAATCACCCCTTTCCGTTCCCGAAACAACTGCTTCAAATATTCCTTTTTCCCTCGTACAGTAACTCAGTGGAATAGACTAACTAATAACCAAGTGATGAAGCCGCCCTTAAAGTTGTTTGCAGCAAACTTGACTTGATTGTTCACATCATGCCGTTCTATTTTTTGTTTGTTTGTTTGGTTTATGCATTCTTGAGTGCCAACAAATTATATCTGTAACCACCCTCCTAAAATCTCTGTAATAGGGATTGCAGTATGAATAAATAAATAAACAAAATAAATAGACGTATATCCACTACCTCGAAATGGCCGTTGAACGGTTGTGCAGCGCGAGCAGTCGGTTTTTTAAATCAAGAAACTTTCTGGCACACGCTTGCCCGCGGAGTTTCCCTCCGGGCGGCCCGCGAAGGGAGGCGACCACTTCGCAGCGGGGGGATCCTCTTCTCACAACGACATTCTTCGTCCCAACAGGAACGTCTGTCGCACTCAGAGCGCCCCACTGCCATCTTTTTCGCGAGAGGAGGCAGTAGCATTACGCCCGCTACAGACTAAAGCAATTTTCAATCTAGTATAACTTGATAAATTCTACCCGCAGTGCTATACAGACTGTTGCCCCGGCTGTGGGGACTCGCCCACGACCTTCCATGTCTCGATAGAGTGCACTGCGAACATCTTTCATCTTTTACCTGCTTTCCTTCCCCCTTTGCGTTATGACGAGTTGTGGGATGACGCACTCCGCGATGGACCTCCCGAGGTCCTCCGAGCTCTGATACAGCGGGCCCGACTCGTCTCTGGAGTCGTCCTAGGGACCCCGGACAAAGGGTTCCTCCCACGCCTTCCTTCTCCATGCTTTTGTGAATAAACACGTTTCTCTCTCTCTCTCGCTAGCAGACGCTGCCTGCGTTGGCGTAGCGAGGTGAGGAAAGGGAGGAGTGTATGAGAGGACGACCGAGGGTGCCCATGCGTGTAAGCGCCGCGGAGAGACTATAGGGGAGAGAGGGCGAGGGAGCGCACGCAGGTGGTGGGTGGAGAGTGGAGAGAGTAACTCACAGTGGTTGGACAGAAGGAAGGAGGAGAGTTGCCTATGCGCAGTATGAATGCGGACGCTGACACGAAAGCGCGGGACATGCCACCGCTATAAGATGATTTGCATCTGAAGACTTGAATAGCGCCACCGTAATTACCAAAAAAAAAGAAAATGAAAGAATGGCCGCAGCATGTCGAGGGAGGGAGTGAAACTGAAGTTTTTTTTTTCAATTAACGTTTATTCGTCATTGGAACAAAACCAGGTCTCAGAGTTACAAGACTGTTAGTGGGGCCTCCTTAAGGCCATCTCACAATATCGAAAATTACATATAATGGCAGTATAGCAGTTTAAAAGTAATACTTTAAAAAAAGTGAAAAAGTAATAAAGCAGGGCACAACGCAAGAAATAACTTTATTGAAAAGAATCAAATGAGCAGCAGACATTGAAGAGGATAAAGCGAAAGCGTACCGCTTCATGACGATGATAATTCCTTCTCACATGCGCCACGCCGCGCAACGAAATGGTTAATATGTCCCGCTCTTTAAAAACTGCAGAATGCGTTTGTTTATTAAATTTGTGGTAAAAGGTTTGTGTGTGCCAACATGTCAGAGTAGCGGCCGGGGATATAGGGGAGACCAGTGCTGTAAAGGGACACTGCGGTGCAAGGCATAGCCGAGGAATGCTGAGAGAAAACTCGTGACTGGACGGGTCCCATCTTCGCAACATCCCTTCAGTCCACATTGCGTTCTCGATGCTGCTGGTGACCAAATTCATTTGTGCTTTCCATTTGTGATTTCCATTTCCATTTGTGCTTTTCATTTTTGATTTCTATTAGTGATCAGATAAGAATGAACGCATTAGAAAACGTATATTCACTAAAAAGGAAACTGTTGATTCTCAGTTGCAGAGTACCTGAATGTGAAATCCCCGTTACTAAGCCAACGATTTTACTGAGCAGATAGTATGACCACAAATGAATGCTCAACTTAGTATGAAAGGGTTACTTACACCACCATGACTGTTAATGCGAGCATCAAGATGAACCCGAACTTTGCGGTTGACATCGTAATGCTGATTGCTGCCCAGGTGTTCTCATTCAGCTCACAGTGCTGTTGCGAAATACTTGTGTATTTATACACGCTGAGGCGAGATTCATAAAAGGTGTCCATTGATCATTTTTGTCGCCTCATTTTGCTCAGACAAGGTTTCAGAGGCCTCCTTTTTTAACGTATTTTGAAATTCCTAAGTTAAGGCACCAAATATGATGCATGTTGTCCACATAGCTCTATCAAAGCTTGTGGCATATTAGAAAAAAAAGTATAGAGGAGGGCAGCCAATAATATATTTGTCACGGAAGGTTACATTAGTGTCAAGACATAAATAGACTTGGTTACTCAGTGCCTCAAAACGGTGTTCATTAGTCATACTAGTTGAATAAAATAAAACTGATGAACACTCACTCGGTGCGTGATGGGGGTTTAACGTCGATGGAGTTCGCAATGATTGCCATAAAAACAATGCAAAAATAACGTGGTTAATACTTTTTTTTCATTGGTATCAGTGAACCACCCAAGAGAAACGTGTCTTCATGGGGCTTGTTCAACGTATATTGCGCGCTGGTTTGTGGCAGGGACAAAAGAATGAATGCTATGGCAATTTGTTGTAATGTCACGCGAGGAACTTCTCGGAACTTGCAGTTCACACCTCAAGCAAATAAAAAAGTCACAAGAGGGAACATACACAGGACGAGCGTGAACTGGCGACTGCCGCGGCTCGACAGATGAAGCATGCTGCTCAAACATATTAAGCCCTAATTACACAAATGAGCCGTATTTAAACACAATGAGCTGCAATTAAATGAGACGTAAGGAGAGTTTAACTGTGCCCAGTCGTCTCAGAACCCGTGGAGGTCACGTCCCTGCTTCTATTGTCTGTAAACTGGGTTTTCAGTGAAAGCAATACATCCTGAGCAGGGTGAAAGCCTAAATCAAATCATGTTGTACGGAAACAACTACCCACGTTTTATGTGCCTTGAGATGGTATGACGATAGTTATAGTGCGGGAACGGGGCGACGACACAGAGGCGGGAGGGACACGAAGGGCACGAGCGCTGGCTTCCAACTGGGTTTGTTGCGCGGAGCGCGAAAGTATATGGAGGAGACAGTGACCATGTGATGGGGGCCATATGGCACAAAGAGCAGAACATGAGTAAAAGAAAAAAAAAGACAAAAGCACAGAAAAACTCATGTTCTGCTCTTTGTGCCATATGGTTTTTGTCACATGGCTGCTGTCTCCTCTATATACTTTCGTGCCCTGCGCAGTGAACTCAGTTGGAAGTCGGCGTTCGTGTCTTTCGTGTCTTTCGTGTCCTTTTTCTCTCTGTGTCGTCGTTTTGTTCTCGCGCTATAACTATCGTCATGCCATACCAACTAGCCCAAGCTGCCACACCCCTGGAGATGGTGTTACGTATAAAGTAATGCATTACTTGTGCTGCACATTTGCTTTTAGTTGTCGATATATTCACCCTCGCGCTGCCAATTACTAGCCTCCTAGTTAGCTCAATCCGTAGACCAACCACTCCGGAAAAGCGTTGGTCCCGGATTCGATCCCCGGACCAGGACGAATGTTCGGCAACTAGAGGCTTTTGTTTACGAACCGTATGGACATATTTGTGGCTTCGTGCCACAAACGGGTGGTTTTAAAATTCTCTTTTTTACGTATAGCGTGTTCGGCTACTTTCATCGAGCATAAGTTGAGTGAAATAGGGCGAAGGTTATCTAGGCTCAATGATTTTATGGGTTTAAAACGAGAATTACTGTCACTTGCTTTCATGAGTCCGGTTCTAAGCCCTCTTCCAAAGTCCAATTTATTCTTGCATTTATTGTATATTAATCTAATACTTATATTGTGGTTTTTGGGGCCTTAAACGACAGATACCATTGCGAGTTCACCGTCAATCTATGTATATTTGTGCACCCACTTCATGCGTTCATTGTGTTTTAGCAGCATGCTTTATGTGTCGAGCTGTGGGGGTCGCTGGTTTGCGCTCGTCCTCTGTGCGTTCTTTTGTGTGACATTTTGCTTAAGGGGGAACTGCAAGTTTCGAGTGGCTTGTCACGTGACATTGCAACTAACGTTTATGGCAATCATACTTTTGCCCTTGTAGTGAACCATTGCGCGGTACACGTTGAACAGGCTCCGTGAGGGCACGTTTAGTTTTTGTACTTTACCGATCCCAATGACAGAGAAATTAGCCAGTTTTTATGAATTGTTTTTAATCGCGACCATTGCAAGACTTGATGGCGTCAAATCGCCATAGCGTTCACAAGGAGACGTTGCTGGACTCTTGGATGGCTGTGGAACGTCAGCGCGTAGCCTTTTGTCGACTTGTCCTAGCATTCTTGCGTAGAAACTTCGCAGGGCATCTCACGGAGGGGTCTTTTACTTTTCTCTGGTATGATGCGATGTTTTGTGACTGGAGCCTGCCGAATCCATGATGTCATATCACAGTGGTCCATTGTGTCGGTCGAGCCCGATTTAAGCTATTCTTGCTTATGCTACCGTAGGCTCACATTGAGGTCAAGAAACTGGTTTCATAGGAGCAGGGCCGGCAAAATTTTTCAGGACGAAATTATAGGTGGGTTTCATGACTTATCTGATGTAGATGACCATCGTGTCATTGCTCACATGCTTGTACTTTGTTACTGAAATTCGTGAGGATCACTTGCCTCCCTTTCACGTAGCTCGGCTATTCCTCTTGCGGCGCTGATTTCCAGGTGCTAGTTGTATTTTTCCACTACACGGCGTTGTCATGTCCTTCCGAGGTAACGCTTCACCTCCAAGGCGCCGCTTCGCTGGCGTGCTGTTCTTATTACATGGCAGCGTAGTCTTTGGTGGCGGAGGGTCGTCATTGCTCCGACAAACACCAACTTCACCTTCATGAGTTGCTGCATTTAGTTTTAAGGAATATAGGGTACGTTATCAACCCCTCGTTGGGCCATTGCGTGGATAGCGTTGGAGAGAGGTGCAGCAGCCTGATCGGTGATCGGACAGTTATCGGAGGTCCGTTGCGCTCCTGCGACCTAGTCGTCGTTGTCGCATAGCCCGATGACAACGTCCTGATCGTGCGGCTTTGGTGGCAAATTCACGCCGCCAAATGTCACGATAGAGGCAGTGGTAAAAGGTGGCTCCGGCTTCGTCGTAGCGTTAACAGAGCGGATGTTAATCGGGGTGCGTCAAATATCTGCATTTGTCGGGGCGCAGCGCTTATGGACAGGCAGGCGGCCGGATGTCGACGTTTGGGGTTCACGACGGAAGTGCTGTAGTGCAGGGTTTCGATGCGTCGCTATGTGATGACGGCGTGGCGTGCAAAAGTGGCTCAGCTCATCGCTTTCTTTAGAGCTGTCGGTTATTCGAGTATTCCAAGCGATTGCCGGACTTCCTTGAGGACAATTTCCGTGATCGCATCCACTTGAAACTGCGCTGAAGTTTTTAGGTTGTGCAGCTCCTGCCGCACGACTGCTCTGATGGTTTCGTGGAGGTATTCGGGGAAAACAGAGTGTAGTTTAGCGTAGCATATAGACATAGGTAAATGATTGTATTGCGTGGCTCACATCTCGAGTGATTTTCTAACCTCTGTAGCTTCTGTGAGTTGCTTAATGGCCATATTGGGCGGGCTGTGGACAAGTACTACGAAAAGTTTTTTCCCCACCTCATACAAACTCGCAAACGTTTTCTCTCTTCTGGCATGGCAGCTTTAATGGTGGAAGAAAAGTCAGGTCAACTCTTCCGAGAAAAAGGTATTGCTTTCGTTGGCTAGCTGCAGCCCGGTGTGCAGCGATAAAGCAGCCTTTTCCTTTCAGACGATCCTCGTGAGCGTGTACAGGAATGTGCTACGGAACAGCTCACAGCGTTGACGTGGGGAGGCTTGATTCTCCAATCACGTTCTTGCCGCGTCTTCCAGGCAAAAATAGACGTGACGCAGCTTCTATTCAGAGTCTCAGACCCAGTGGTTGAAGGTAGTCACTCGGTGGTACATCTCGAGCCAGCTATCGGGGTCTTCACTAGTTGTATGGATGGATGGATGGATGGATGGATGGATGGATGGATGGATGGGCGGATGGGTGGATGGGTGGGTGGATGGATGGATGGATGGGTGGGTGGATGGATGGATGGATGGATGGATGGATGGATGGATGGATGGATGGATGGATGGATGGATGGATGGATGGACGAACGGACGGACGGACGGACGGACGGACGGTTGGACGGATGGATGGATGGATGGATGGATGGATGGATGGATGGATGGATGGATGGATGGATGGATGGCTAGACAGAAGGATGCGGGCGGATTCCACCCCCGGGCGGGCGAACGGGCGGGTGGACGGACACATGCATGCATGCATGCATGCATGCATTAATGGATCAAAAACTTGTATTGGGTTCTTGAAGGATTCCACCCCCGTTTTAATGGGGTATAGGATCGCGGGCCGCTCCCACGTAGGGACAGGTAGGGGCAGCCTCACCGACGCATTGTGAGCCTTCTGGACAGCCTTGAGTTATATTGAAACTGGACTCGTGAGCATTAAATGTAATGTACCGAAGCAGTAGACTGCTTTTGTCGCTCCACCTCTTCACATCCTGGTGACAATTTAAACAGGCTTTGCAAGACATTTAGGATAGGGAATTACGACAGTGTTAAGACTATCTCTTATCATTTGAAAAAATTTCGCTGGGATCGCTATTCGATGTGAAACTGGCACAAAGGCTCTGGCCATAACAGCCTACAATTGCCCTTTCGAAAATATGTCCTTTATAAACCTTTCCAGATCTGGAATGCTGAAACCGGAATGCTCGTCATTGCGGCTTCTTGTATGGCCAAGAGCGAGCTGTGGTTGCTGTCCTTCCATGGGCCTTTCAAGTTGAGAAACAAGTCTGAAGACGGGGCAATAGGGTGGCTGTCGGGGATTGTCCAGGAGACTTTCATACCCGAAAATCAAAATTTTTGTGTGTGTGATCTGACCTCATTCTCAAATGTTTAGGTTAGTTCACTCCAGGTTTTTTGCGAACCAACCGAATTTTATTATAAACAGTTTTAGAAGGCGTTCATCTAAACATACAGTAGTCTCAGTGATGCGAAACCACGGCAGATATGAATTCGTAAAATGTCCCAGCCAAACTTTACTGTGCTCATTGGGCCAAAAATCGAATGTTTCGAAACCTTTTCCAAAATGCGGTGTGTGATGTGCATTTCAGTACCGAAACTGACAAACGAAGGCCTACCAAGGGCAGCGTGCTTGAAGCTTTAGAAGTAAGCGTGCCATAAGCGCACGCAAAAAAAAAACAGACAGACGCCATGAACCAAGCGCAAAAGGAACTTATGCTGACAAGTCCGTATGACAGCCAGCACAAGGTAAAGACCAGTCGCTATCTCATACACTTGATGAAGTGTAGAAAGGTTGGTGCTGTAGGTTTAAGTAAAGTAGCCTCTAGATATCTGATGTGCAATATCCGCTTCCCAATGTGATCCCATCAATCTAGTTGGGTTTGCTCGACGGAATTTTCATCGCCACTTTTTTCTGTAGTCTACGAAATCCTTTTGATAAGTGGTTATCCTTCCGCATTTCAGATATCACACATATAATAATAATAATGATGATATTATTATGAAAACGATGATAATATTATGAAGGTATGAAGGACACAGCGTAGCGGAGGGCACCAGAATTTCTCGATTATTGGGCACTCATTATCACCATCATCTTTATAACCTCCCCCGTTCCCGGAGGTCTTTCATTTGTGGTCTTGAAATGTAAGATATCTTGACATCCCAAACTTGGCCAACCCGTCGATATCCAGCGTATACAACGCCGCCGTGGTCTATATATATCGGCGCATGTGCGCTTCAAATGTCGCGCTGAACAGAATGTCACACTTTTAAATGATAACGTAGACAAAGTGTCCTTCGGTGTATTATCCAGACCTGGTCTTATAGGCCGAAGCAGCGATGGCGTAGTGGTTAGAGCATCCGCCTTGCATGCAAAAGGTCCGTGGTTCAAATCCCGGTGCCGCGCAGTTCCCAACCAGATAAAAAAAAACCGCGTGGTGATGAAACTGCATTACGAGGCCTGGGGTGTGGTCTCACTGGTTACCACCGCCGGGAACCTACTCCCTCACCAGAGAAGGATTGGCCACCCTTGTGCAGTATCTGGTTACTACCTCCCACATGCATACGTCAAATAACTCACGGCCCTCAGTCCCCAGCAGCTGCGAAGAAACTGACCACGGCGGCGGTCAGATCTGCAACGCAGCAGAGGGTGCTAAGAATCTCTGGATCCGGACAGGCCACCATTGAAACCTGAACTTGGCAACGTTTAACGCTAGAACCTTATCTAGTGAGGGAAGTCTAGCTGTACTATTCGAGGAGCTAGAGGGTGTTAAATGGGATATAATAGGGTTCAGTGAGGTTAGGAGGACAGATGAGGCCTATACAGTGCTACAGAATGGGCACGTCCTTTGCTATCGGGGCTTGGCTGATAGAAGAGAACTGGGAGTGCGGTTTTTAATTCACAGAAACATACATGGCAACATAGAGGAATACTATAGCATTAATGAAAGGGTGGTAGGTATCGTAATTAAACTGAATAAGAGATACAAGATGAAGGTGGTACAGGCTTACGCGCCTACATCCAGCCATCATGGCGCTTCAGTTGAAAGCTTCTATAAAGACGTGGAATCGGGAATGAGTAAGGTAAAAACACAGTATACTATAGTGATGGGCGACTTTAATGCAAAAGTAGGGAAGAAGAAGGCTGGAGACCAGGCAGTAGGAGATTATGGCATCGGTACTAGAAACACCAGAGGAGAGCTACTAATAGAATTCGCAGAACGCAATAATTTACGGATTTCGAATACCTTCAACCGAAAACGAGGAAACCGCAAGTGGACATGGAGGAGCCCTAATGGCAAAAATAAGAACGAAATAGACTTTATAATGAGTGCACACCCAGGCATCGTGCAGGATGTGGAAGTGGTTGGCAAGGTACGATGCAGTGACCATAGAATGGTACGGTCTCGAATTTGGCTAGACTTGAGAAAGGAACGACAGAAACTGATACGCAAGAAGCCAATCAATGAGCTAGCACGTAGAGGGAAAGCACAGGAATTCAGAGTCTCGCTTCGGAACAGGTACTCGGCTCTTAGTGAGGAAACCAACTTTAGCATAGATACAATGAATGATAATCTGACGAGTATCATTACGGAGTGTGCAGTGGAAGTTGGAGGCAGTGTAGTTAGACAGGACACTGGCAAGCTTTCCCAGGAAAC